>NC_056744.1:1457080167-1457230167 GCF_019279795.1 Protopterus annectens | reverse complement strand
AGCGGCCTCTCTGGAATTTTAAAACTAATCTTTGGTTTCTGGGGGATGAACCCACGGAACTTATCCAAAATGATGCCGCTGCTTCTTCCAATAGTGTTGTTGCAACTGAGAACAAACTGGATTATTCTGTGGGATTCCACTTCCAATAACTTTTTTGAATAGAGAACCCGGTCTCAATAATAAAGATTTCTTTACATCAACCTGAAAGTGATGGCAGCATTCGGAGACTTGCCAACATTTCAGACACATCTTTACTGGGGTACCTTCAGATCAACATAGACAATGCTATAATAACATGGTACATCAACAAACAGGGAGGCAGTTCTTATCTGGCATTGGACCATTCATCACAGTCTTCATCTCCTGGTAGTACATCTCACAGGACTGCAGAAACAGCAGGCTTCCTCAGCAGATAGATAACTGTCATATGAATGGAAGCAAGTGGAATATGTCAGAGGAATTTACTTGTTTACCATGCATCTAAACAAGCATTTGTTAAACATCTATTCCTACATTCCCCACAAATCTGTTTGGACTTGACAACCTTTCATTCAGTGGTATCAGACTCTGCTAAATGTCTTTCCTTCATTTTCTTTGAAGGAAAAACTACTTCTCACAACAATGACCAACTTCTAATAGATGACTCAAGTAGGTTGGTGGGAAATGTAAAATAAAATTATTTGTTCTACTGCACAAGAATAAAGAACAGAGATGTGATAGGCATTGTATGTATAAACAGTGTACCCAGTAAGAGAAAGTTATAATTGTGGTATTTCTTTTTCATTATGAATGCATGTGAAATCATGTTGCAAATAGTAATATGATGAATAAGTAAAGCTGTTAAAAATTACTTAATTCTTGTACCTGCATCCTGAAAAGAAAACCATGATGCTTTCTTTTGATGAAGCTTGTTGCTGTTCTTCTATGGCGTCTGCCTCTTTACAAGTCATGATTAACTCATCAGCAGGCAGAGTGCAATGACTTTTTCAAACTGGAAAATCAAATTTGGACTTCTTCAATGATTTCTTTAGCATTTAGATTTTATACATCTTGAAGGAAGCTAAGAAACCTACTGCAAAGAAGTGTTACACTCAATTAAAATGTCTGACAGACAAACCTGCAAGGGTTTAGAGGCATTGAGTTGTCCAGTTGCAAGGAAACTGGACTACCTTAACATTCTGTTCAGTTCAGACTGTACCATCATCTATTCATGGTTCTGCAGTTTATGCTTGTGTTCGTCTTTATCCTCAAGTAATAGCAAATCCATCTGTTGCAGTCTTTCTGAAAGGTGTTCTGCATTCAAGATCATGGAAAAAAAACAAATTTATTCTCTCTGGGGATTTAACTTCTTCTTCTTGTTTCGGCTTTTCCCGGTTAGGGGTCGCCACAGCGGATCATTTGTCCGCTCATGATTTGCAGTGGAGTTTTACAGTGTCGAGTTGCCAGCCCGGCTCCCAACCTTCCACAGAAGGCACACACATGCACACACTCACACCTTGTGCCAATTTAGAGTGTCCAATCCACCTACTGTATGTCTTTAGGATGTGGGAGGAAACCGGAGCACCCGGAGGAAACCCACGCGACCACAGGGAGGACATGCAGACTCCACAGAGAAGGCACTCCAGCTGAGAATCGAACCGGAGAACCTCTTGCTGTAAGGCGACAACGCTAACCGCTGCACCACCGTGGCCGCCCTCTCTCTGGGGATTTAACTACTTATCAGAAAATGTAACCACTTATTTTAATGGGCATTAGAAACCTTTCCCAGAAAATCCTATTATGTGATGTCAGTCTCACCTGTATTCTTAATGATGGGTCAGATCTGATCCATCGGATCCGTCTTGGCCTTTTACAAAAGCTCAAGGCCTTCAGCAAAGCCCATGGGCATTCTCCCTTACCTATAATGCAACTCCCTAGCTTCCTCGGCTCTTGTTTTCCTCTTTGTGAAGGACGTGGTTCTGAAGCAAACTCTGTGCTAAGTGCTTTCATTCTACTATTAAAATCTCTTTTTTAAAACTTAGCCTTTTGTACTATTAGTTAGACGCTAGTTTGATATAGTTTTTCTGCCCTTTCTATATATCCTTACCCATGTTTTCATCTGTAGAGAGTGAGTGTTGATTCCCTTTGCTTTCCCTATTAGTGTCTGTTTAAGTTAGAGGAAGTTTTCCCCTCCAGTTCTTGTTCCCTTTCTCTCCTTTATCATCCGTTTGAGTTAGAGGATGATTTCTTCTGCATAAAAAAAAAAAAAAAAATTAAAATTCTATCTTTCTGAATCTCTTCCGTATGTTTAAATTAGAGGACATTTCCAGTGTGTGCATGTTTGCTAATTTGTTTTTGTTCTAATTTACTTAGTTATTAAAAACGTCTCAGAAACAAAAAGGGAAGCCTTTTGGTTTTAGGAAATGTCAGTAGTGTGGAAAGAAGATTTCCTTAAGTGATTCGCACACTTTATGTGTGTATTGCTTGGGGCCTCTTCATCTACAAGAATCATGCTCCATATGTCATGGTTTTAACCAAAGGGCTCTTATGGAGCACAAAAACAAGCTCATTTTAAAGGTACTGCTGAAAACTCCTTTCTCTGAGGCGATTTCTCAGGAGTCCACAGCCCCTTCTATGTCTGATAAATCTGACAAATCACTAAAATGATCTTCTTCTGTGCTGAAATCTTCCTTGGAGCCAAAGCAGAAAGCTCCTAGACTACCTGCTCCAACAGAACCCTCGGAGCAGATAGTCATTTCCAGATCCAAGAGTTCATCAGAGCAGCTGGAACCCTTGGCTCTGACCTCTTCAGCTCCCACTGACTTTAGATATCAGAGCTGTTTCCCCATCATTAGAACCAATACCCATCTCCTTTTTTGACTAAATCAGAATCTTCAAACCTTTCTATTCAGTCTACCAGGTGTTTGTCTAGTGATGATGTGGATAAGGTAGTGCAGAGGCTTCTAAAGACACCAGCCTTGGCCAAGTTGTTTTTGGATCCGAACCCAAAGGAATCAGATCAGACAAAGTCCTCCCCTTCGGCTCCAGCTCCTCCTCTGATCCATCCCCTGCTTTCGGAGCCAGAAGATTCGGATGTCCAGCTTGTGTCTATTTTGGATTCTGGACCCATAGGTTCCTCGGATTTGATGTCTGCCCCTAGTGTTTCCACCCAGTTGGAGCAGGAGACCTCTAGGAGCCAGCAATCCCCAGTTGGGTCCCTAGAGCCAGTTCTGATCTCTCTGGGTCCAACCCTACCTCTGGGGGCTTTGGCGCAGGTGAGTTTGGCTCCTACCTCTGCTTTGGAGCTTATGTCTTCTGCACTGGAGATTACTTCATAGGTTCATAGGTAGCTAATAGGCTGCAACAACCCTTTTCTCAGATCTGGGGTGTTCTTTGAAGCAGAGGCGGACTGCCTTTGAGATTATGAGGTGGATTTTGACTACATCCCGGTTTCAGACAGTCTATCTCATTTTGCTCCCAGTTCTGTGCAGGTGTCTTTGCCTTCTCATATATCCTCTCCATAGACTGCAGAGACCCCAGGCCACAGGTTGTCCAACAAGGGACCTCCCCCCTTCTAAAACTTAACCAGACTACCCCACTGAGGAGGTCCCTGAGAAGAGGACATGCAAGAGGAAGCATCTCGACTCCCCAGAGAAGTTGATCACATCTGATACTGACCTTGATGATGCAGAAGGGTTCCCACAGTCACCTCAAAATTTTAAAGCAAAGAGGTGGCTGGCTGTCCACATTCCCTTCAGCTGAGGAGTCAGTATACCTGAAGGCTTTTACCTCTTGGGTGACCCCCTCCTTCTGATGAGCTTATTGATTTAATCTCTTGGAAGACTTGAGAGACCCCAGATTCTATAGAGCTAACTCGTAGGACACCAGATAATTACATTACTGCCCCTAAGCACAAGCCCTTCTTAACTAAAAGTGTAGCAGTTGATGCCATGGTCGTGGCAGCGGCCACTGAAAAGGAACTATCTGAGACCAGTTCCTCTATCCATCCTTCGAATAAGGATTCCAGGACCATGGATAGGTATGGAAACAGTTTCTTTTTATCAGCAACCTTTGCCTTATGGTCAATGAACTTCTTGACTCGCTTTACCAGATTACAGAGGAATCTGTTGAAGGAACTTTCAAACTCCCTTCAAGGAGCTGTTGCTGACACAATGGCAAATAAAGTCACCACTCAGCTCGCCACCCTCAATTCAGTCATAAACTCTTCCATGAGACTCATATCTTATGCAGGACATGGATTGAGTAGGGCTGCAGGTTCAGTTATTTCTGTTAGGAGGCAGGCCTGGATGCACCTTTACAATTTCGCGGAGCCCTTCAAATCTTCTTTCATTAATGCCCCTTTTAATGGCTCTTCTTTTTTTTGTGCCTAAAGTAAAGGAAATGCTCACCAGGTGTGACCAGGAAGGAAGTCTTTGTTTGCTGTTGGAGTACATTTTTCCACACCTACCAGATCATTTCCCAAAGGTCAGAGAGGTAGTGGGAAGATGTGGTTCAGAACATCACAAAAGTCTTTCCAGGACACACAGGGTGAAAGTTCCCCTAGAAGCAGAGCGGGGAACAATAATGGAAGACTCCGTCCTTGCAGCAGGGAAGGCATGCAGATTTGTTTGGTAGGCCCTTTCAGCGCTCCTGAAGGGGTGACCAATTCCTTGCCTCAGGTCTCTGCACTGCGAAACCTGGCAAAAGATAACAAATGACAAATGAGTGCAGGACATAATATCCTGGAGATATATTGTTCCCTTGTCCTTTCCATTCCTGCAAACAAATCAGTTCCAGAAGTTCCACTCAGTCAGAAGGAATAAGCAACCTTAGAAATTCAAAGTTTACTAAGAAAAAGAGTCATCCAAAAAGTCCCTGCAGACCAGAGAGAATTCGGAACTTACACAAGATTATTTTAGTTCCAAAGAAAACAGGGGACTGGAGACCCAACTTGGATCTCAGCAATCTAAACAAATCTGTGAAAAACACCAAGTTCCAGATGGTGACACTGCAGTTGAAACTTCCATTCTTGGAAAAAGACAATTGGATGTGCTCTATAGACCTTCAGGATGCATACTACCATATACGAATGGGAGGGTGATCCATAAGGCACTTACGTTTCCAGCTAGGAGCCAGCCACTTCCAGTTTCGAGCTCTGCCCTTTGGTCTCACTACAGCCCCCAGAGTGTTCACCAAATGCAGGCAGTAGTCGTGGCTCACCTGAGATACTAGGAATTACGGTTGTTTCCGTATCTGGATGACTGGCTCATAACCTCCCCAACAAGGCATCTCCTGCTACAAACCAGGGGCTATACTTTACAACTCTGTTCCTCCCTAGGTATTACCATAAATTATGAAAAATCTGCTCTAGAGCCATGTCAGAGGTTGGTCTTCATAGGAGCAGAGATAAACACACCTACAATGATAGCAAAACTTGCACAAGACAGAGTAGACGATCTTCGCCATTATGTAAGACTGTTGATCAGAAGAAATGAACTTCTGCCATGCTAGTTCTCCAACTACTGGGAAAAATGGCTGCTTCAGTTGTTCTCATTCCCCTAGCTTGTCTCCACATGAGAATACTTCAGTCATTACTTTCGACACAGTAGTCAATTCTAGAACTTCCTGTGACGCACAAGATCAGAATAACCAATTCATGCAAAAAGGATCTCCATTGGTGGATCTGGTATGTCAAGGCTGTCACTTTCAGTCAAAGGGAGCAAGCAACCCTAGAAACTCAAAGGTTGTTAGAAAAAAAGAGTCATCCAAGAAGTCCTTGCAGACCAGATCTGATTCGGAATTTACTCAAGGTTCTTTTTAGTTCCAAAAAAGACAAGGGACCAGAGACAAATATTGGATCTCAGCAGACTAAACAAGTCGATAAAGAAGGCAAAGTTCCAGATGGTAACACTGCAATCTATACTCCCTTTTCTGGGACAAGACAATTGGATGTGCTCTTTAGATCTTCAGGATGCGTACTACCACATAAAGATGGACAGACACTCCAGAAGATTTCTACGCTTCCGGCTGGGAGCCAGTCATTACCAGTTCAGAGCTCTGCCCTTTGGCCTCACTGCAGCCCCCAGAGTGTTTACCAAATGCATGGCAGTAGTCACGGCTCATCTGAGACATCAAGGATTCCAGGTGTTTAGACGACTGGTTCCTGACTGCCTCCACCAAGCACCTACTAATCAGAGCCAGGGACTCCACCATCCATCTCTGCTCAGAACTAGGCATTACTATGAATGCAGAAAAATCTGCCTTGTTGCCATCACAGTGTATTACCTTTATAGGTGCACATTTAAACACAAATGGTATGGTAGCAAAATTGCCTCAAGAGAGAATACAAACACTACGCAGTCAAGTATCTATCCTCCTCAAAAAGAAAAAGATACAAGCAAAATTCGTCCTCAAGGTCTCAGGCTCAGTGGCAGTAGTAATAACACTAGTCCCACTGGCACAACTACACATGCGGATATTACAGTGGCTACTCTTCGCTCAATGGTCCATACAGGAGTTACCCATGTCTTACAACATTCTCATTACGAATGCTTGCAAGAGGGACCTACTATGGTGGCTTCAGTCTACTCAGGTAACAGTGGGCAGACTATTTGTACTTCCCCAACCGGTCGCTACAGTAACCACGGACACATCCCAGATTGGGGGGGGGGCATTATCTGGGACAGACTGTCCAAGGGGTTTGGAAAGATCACGAGTACCATTTGCACATCTGTGTCCTAGAGATGAGGGCGGTGTTTCTGGCATTGCAAGCATTTCAGAACTCTATTCCCTTGGGGACTATTGCAATTCAGACAGACAATATGTCGGTGGTATGGTGCATCAACAAGCAGGGGGGGAACCAGATCATATCCCCTATGTTGAGAGGCCCAGAGAGTTTGGCAATGGGCAATTTCTTCTCAACGCTTTTGATGGCAACAAACATCCTGGGGAAATCCAACATAATAGCAGACAGGCTAAGCAGAGCAATTCTCATGCCTTACGAGTGGTCCCTAAATCAGGAAATTGCGAATCAAATTTTTAGCAAATGGAGTCAGCCTTGCTGCGACCTTTTTGCCACTCCATTCAGTGCCAAATGCAGCAACTATTTTGCCCTCATTTCCCCTCCAGGAGAGTCACAGAGGGATGCACTCGTCCAAGATTGGCCCCAGGACTTCTTTATGCTTTTCGCCGGTTTCCATTGATTCCGAGGGTTATTCAGAAAGTCAAGTCATTAAGTTTCAGGTTAATTCTCATTGCTCCTTATTGGCCTTGTCAGATTTGGTTCCCCTTCCCTTGTCCCCTCCTTCAGGAGGACCTGTGGATCCTGTACCCAATGCCGGATCTTCTGATGCATCAGTCAGGAATACTCCGTCCTGCTTTTCAGAGCCTCAAGCTGACGGCTTGGTTACTCCACTTCCAATTTTAGCCAGACTTCCAGAATTATCTGCTGTAGTATGTCACATTCTGGTTTCCTCACACAAAAAGACAACTAGGAAACTTTATGCAAGCAAATGGAAGAGGTTCTTTTGTTGGGCAGACTAAAAACATACAGATCCCTTTACAGCCCCTATACCTTCAATTTTGGAATTTTTAGCAGAAGTCTTTAATCAAGGAGCAGTGGAAGCCACTATTCGAGTACAATTAGCCGCTATATCAAATTATCATGTGGGAAACCTCGGAGCCAATGTAATGTCCCATAGATTATGTAACGCTTTCCTCAGGTGTACTTTTCTGTTAAGACCACCCTTAAGAGAACCTCCTCCCCATGGGATCTAAATTTAGTATTATCATCTCTAATCCTTCCTCCCTTCAAACCAGCATCCTCTTGTTCACTAAAATTCTTATCTTGGAAAACAGTATTTCTAACAGCAATTACTTCAGCCAGGAGAGTTTCAGAGTTGCAAGCTTTGTCTATCCATCCTCCATGTTCGATTTTCCACAAAGATAGTTTTCCGCAGAACAAATCCTTTCTTCTTACTAAAAGTTTGTTCTGAAGCAAATTTAAACCAGTCTATAGAATTGCCTGTGTTTTATGCTAGCTATGGCAACAAGGCAGAATATAAGCTTCACCAATTGGATGTGCATAGACAGTTGCATTTTTACTTGCACAAGACCAAAGATATCAGAAAGTCAGATCAGTTGTTTCCTATGCAGAAAACAAAAAAAAAAAAAAAACTTGGCAGTCTCAAAAGTTACTTTGTCCAAATGGCTTACTGAGACCATCACCTATGTCTGTAATTCTCATAATAAAGAACCGCTAGGAAAAGTAAAAGGACATTCAGCTAGAGCAGTGTCTACTTCCATTGCCTTTTAATCCAGACTTCCACTGGATTCAATTTGTGCTGCTACTACATGGGTTAATCCCCACACCTTTATCTCTCATTACAAAGTAGATGTGGCCTCCCGGAACAGGGCATCCATTGGTTCCTCTGTCCTGAAGAGTTTATTCATAGTTTATTCCCTTGAGCCACCCAAGAAAAAGGTGCTGGGGGCTCTGTCCCAACCAGCAAGAATGAAGGTGAGATAGGACAACATAACATAAAGAAGTTATGTATTCACCATAATGTTCCATTTTGTTGTCCAGTATCCCGCCTTCATTCTTGCATCCCACCCATCCATCCCCCCTTCTGGAGGATCTAGAGGACTTTACAATTGGCAAGTATGGTGTGATTCCCTTCTTGCTTCTTTACCTTTATAACTAATATATTTCATAAATGTTTCCTTTCTGTATGTTAGCATACTCTAGGGAATACTCTCTTAATGGAGATCTGGCGAACAGCTGCTAAGCATCATGGGATAGGTTGTAGCCTCCAACTAGTTGAAGCTCTTGAGCTTTGGTATGCGGCTGAGTCGGAGCTGAGGTTCAGCTCCAAACCCAACCAGCAAGAAAGAAGGTGAGATACTGGACAACAAACATGGAACGTTATGGTGAGTATGTAACATCTTTTTTATTTTCCCATAAATCATCTACACATAAATTGTACAAAGGTAAATGGAAAATATTTGTTTAATGGGCCAGCAATAATCAAATAGATCCCGTTACTGTATCCATGCATTCTATTCTAGAATTTTTGACAAAACTTTTCACTATTAGAGTTCAGTTTGCAGCAATTTCAAATTTTCATGTAGGAGAAAATGGTTCTGCAAACATGTCAGACTTTGTAAGGCATTCTTGAAAGGAACTACAATGATAAGAGCTCCATACAAAAAACCGTCGCCACCTTGGGATCTGAAGTTTGTATTGTCAAACATTATCTGTCCCCCCTTTGAACCATCTGCTACTTGTGAATTGAAGTCTCTCCTGGAAAACACTCCTCCTAGTGGCTATTACTTCAGCAAGGAGAATTTTAGAATTACAAGCTTTATCTGCCAAGCCACCATACCTAATATTTCATAAGGACAAAGGCCTTCATTCTTACTGATTGTCTGATTCGGCCGTATACTAAAGCTTGAGGTCTTCCACTGGCTTGTGGCTGTATCCCTATCCCATCATGCTCTAATAAAACTCCCTAGATTTTGTTTGCCGCTAAACAGATTGGGTGGTTCTATTTTGGCTCTGGCGAAGTTGGAAATTTTTTTCTTATTACATTTGCTGTGTCTCGCTGCTTTTTCCTGTTTAAGTCTTAATGTAATAGTAATGTAATAGTTAGCTATAATAGCTAGTTAGTTAGAGTTCGCTTTGTGTTTTGCTTTACTGGCCATCGTTTTTCGTTAGGCCTGTGTTACACTTATCCCGGCTTAAAGTTACACTTTAGAGCCCGTTTTTAGTAGAGAGCTTTCCTTGATATTTTTCTCTTTATTTTTCTACACATTCATTTAAGTTAGAGAGTGCTGTAGAGTAATTCTCATTCGGTTCTTGATCCTAACTGAAACTGGCAGCTCATTTGAGTTAGAGGGCTTCCGTTGCCCATTTAAGTTAGAGGGCAAACCCTTCCCCTTTTCCCCTTTTCTTTCACTAGGCAGCTTCGTTTTAGATGGAGAACTGCTAACCTCTTTCCATTTGTTGCAGTTGCTTACGTTTCATTTGTTTTATGCTGTTTTAAAAAAAAGTTTTTTCTATATTCATAGCTTGTTGTTTGTTACATTATTGACTAGTTTACACCTATTAGTATATTTGTGGCTGTTATCTCTCTTTAGTTGTTCATGATGTCTAAGGACATAGAGAATCTAAGCCCTCCTGCTTTAATAAGTGCGAAAAATGTACTAAACAAATGTCGATCACTGATGGTACACCATATGTGTATATTGTCTTGAGGCCTTGCATTTGCAGGAAACCTGTAGTATTTGTCATTCCTTTAGCTCTAAAGTACTTTTAGAAAGGAAGAATAAGCTCATTGTCAGAGGATTACTGAAGACGCCTTTTGCTGAAGCAGTGGAAGAAGGTAAAAGCCCTTCTTCAAAAATCAGACAGTTCTCGAAAACATTCTCCTTCTTCTCGGTCAGAGCCAGCCAAAAAACTGACCAAAGTTACTTCCCCGGACCCAAAGCTTACAGTGCCTATGAAGTCTACATCATTGGCTCCTTCGACTTTGGTGCAGATAGAATTTGAGCTACGGAGCCGGTCTCCAGAATTTATACCAGACTTCCCTACACTAAGGTCACCTGTACTTCAGCAATTTGGATCCCCTGCACCCTCCTCTTGGTTCTCCAGGAGTCTCTCAGATGATGACATGGATTGGGGGGTGTGTAGACTTCTAAAGACACCGGCACTGGCCAAATTACTATTGGCTCCAACCCACAGAGATTCGGAACCGACCAGGACCTCCCCTTCAACATCAATTCCTCCTGTGAGCTGGCCTGAAACCTCGAAGCCGGAATGTCTGGAACCTATTGTAGTGGAACCGTCAGCATCAAGTACCATTCCGGGTTCTTTGGGCCAAACATCTTCTCCGACATACTTGGTTCCAACTGAGGAGTCTAGGAGCCGACGCTGTCCGGTCGGGTCCAGATTGGGTAGTTGGATTGGACATTTCTCTGATCCGAACATACCTCTTGGGGCTTCAGCAAGAGTAAGCTCGGCTCTTACATCGGCTTCGGAGCCAACCCCCTTGGTTCCAGGGATCTCTTCTGGCTCTTTGGAGCCAGAGGTTGCATCGGATCAGGGGAAGGGGGCTTTCGAGCTGATGAAGAGTGTGCTGTCTCCTCAGACAGCGCCACTCAAAGGTCCTGACATTCTCCCCCCAAGGCACCGGGGTCTGTCTCTGCACCACACCATCTACAGACACACAGAGACCCTAGGTCTCAGGGTACCCCATCGAGTGAACCCCTCTCTTCTGAAACCTCTCCAGAATACCCTTCTGAGGAGGTCCCTTATAAGAGATTTATTTTTTATTCTATTTTACATTTGTTGACCGGGCTAGTCCAGCTGGATATATGTCCATTTTCAGTGGAGGCCCGGGGAGAAAAGCTCCACAAATTACAACAACATAAAAGGTCAAGACAAAGACAATAACAGTATAATTTGGTACATAAGAAGTTTTAACAATTATAGTACAAGCCTAAGATTATATATTTTATATTTCAGTAGGAAAAAGGAAAAATTTATCTAAGAATAGATGAATAAGACTAATACATTTGTATTAGAAATGGTGTAGTACAAATCTTTATAACATATTACAAAATTAGATACACCTAGTAATTTATGATAAGAACAAGATGATGGCTTGGCAGGTAAGAAAAAACGCTGCTCGTACGGGTAAAAAAACTTTAATCCGGCAAAACCATTAAATAACAACCAAAAGTTAAGTGCTTTCAACTGATTAATGTCAGTCTTCTTCAGAACCAAAGACCTATCCACATACTGAGTTTATATAACACCAGTTACTTTGTATTTTAAAAAACGCGCCAAAATCCTTTAAAGCCACAGGACTAATTTCATATATACATATTTAAAAAAACATGCTTCTGTTGAATTATTGTGTGATAAATTTCCTTGTAAATTTTGTACTCTTACTTAAACATTGGTGTATTACTAAATGAATAACATGAATAAAACCATAATTTAAATATATATAAGAATAAAAATAAAAAATAGACATTTGCTGACTATGAATATTAAAGATATATATTAAACTATTTTTAATCAATAAAAATACTATAGTTGAATAAATATAAATATAAAATAGACTTGAATAAACAAATGTCAATACAATGTTGTACTGTACTGCTGTAATGCATCAGTTTGTAAAACTTACTACATATTATGTTAAGTTAAAGGTAAAATGAAGAGAGAATAAAAGATAAAGTGCTAAATTATTAATATGAGTTCAGTGATGTAGCTAAAACAACTTTAAAAAAATAATTAATACGGGCCATGAGCTAATTTAATCTAACATAAGAAATGGTTTGATGCTAATAGAATCATTGAGACCAGGGTGCCTAGTGGCATCTGTTTTAATCTGCCATACACTTTCTTTCAGTGCTAACCGTACCTTCCAATTCCCTTCATATGTGTTTTGACTTATTTGATCTATGATAGAAAATATAAAACTATGCTGGTCTCCCTTCTCTAAAATATGTCTATATAGGGCATTTGTAGTATCCTCTTTACGTATTTTGTAATAATGCTCATAAATCCGTTTTTTGATGACTCTTTCGTTTTTTCCTATATAGAATGCCGTGCACACAGTACAGTTAGCTATATATACAACCTGTTTACTATTGCAATTCCCACTTAGGCATCTAATTTCTGTATGATTTATATCATCTAAAACAATTTTATCTCATTATGTTATCTCACAGTGGGGGCACAAATATAAACCTTTATTAGGTTTACTTGATCCAGATAGTTTTGCTTCAAATGAAATAGAAAACAAATTTAATAGAGTCTGTGTATTGACTTATACCCCTTACTTACATTTTATTAAAGAAATATTATGTAGACACTGGGACGTTATTACTTCCAACAATTTGAGTTCAGTAGTAGGAATTGAACCAAAAATAGTATTCAAAGTTGCACCAAATATAAAGAGAATGTTAGAATATACAGATACACAAAAAGGAAGGTTTGTGAAAAATAAGAAAGGCAGCATTAAATGTGGATCATGCCGCCAATGTCGATATATCAACGAAACAGATAAAATTGTTTTAGATGATATAAATCATACAGAAATTAGATGCCTAAGTGGGAATTGCAATAGTAAACAGGTTGTATATATAGCTAACTGCACTGTGTGCACGGCATTCTATATAGGAAAAACTGAAAGAGTCATCAAAAAATGGATTTATGAGCATTATTACAAAATACGTAAAGAGGATACTACAAATGCCCTATATAGACCATTTCTTATGTTAGATTAAATTAGCTCATGGCCCGTATTAATTATTTATTTAGTAATACACCAATGTTTAAGTAAGAGTACAAAATTTACAAGGAAATTTATCACACAATAATTCAACAGAAGCATGTTTTTTTAAATATGTATATATGAAATTAGTCCTGTGGCTTTAAAGGATTTTGGCGCGTTTTTTAAAATACAAAGTAACTGGTGTTATATAAACTCAGTATGTGGATAGGTCTTTGGTTCTGAAGAAGACTGACATTAATCAGTTGAAAGCGCTTAACTTTTGGTTGTTATTTAATGGTTTTGTCGGATTAAAGTTTTTTTACCCGTACGAGCAGTGTTTTTTCTTAACTACCAAGCCATCATCTTGTTCTACAGTAGTGGTTCATTTATGATAAGAGATACTAAGGTCTCACAAAAACCTAAGAAAGAAAAACACTAGAGATCAATAGATAGAGTATAGAAGAACAGCAAACAATGATGGATTTCTAGTGTTATTTAACACATAGGTTGTGATACTATATGAAGGTGTTTGATCATTCCACAGTGTATACTTATTTACATGAGAAAAAATCCTAAGGAAGGTTAAGCTCACTAAAAATTAGTGAGACAACACAAGATCATGATCATGGGAGGCTAGGAATTGTGGGAGTCTAGTTAATAGTTAGGTACATAGTCTGGGTTAACACATGGGCATAGCCAGTGTGATTTGAGGTAGGGTTTAAGCTTGCTTTTAAATAAGCTGACAGAGGATACTGAGGTTAGCTGGCTTGGGAGGATGTTCCAGGCTTTACCTACTGTATTGGAGAACAAGGTGTCACCAGCTAAGTTGTTGGATTTTGATATTTGTACAAGTAGGTTATTAGCTGAGTGTAAGGTCTTGAGGTTATTATAGGGGATGACTAGGGATGTAAGTATGGGTGTATTTTGAGGTAAATACAGGATCTTATGGGCTACTATTAATTGATTGAAAAGTATTAAATTTGGCAGCTCTAACCATCCTAACTGATTCAGATTGATACAGTGATGAGTTCTATAGGAGGACCCAGCTGCAAATCTGGCAATATTGTTGTAGGAGGATGTAAGTTTACTCTGATTACTTCTACATATTTTGGTATAGATAGGGGAGGCATAGAGCAAGGTAGAGATGAGTTGGGTACAAGCAATAGTAACCCTGGCTGGAGGTGTAAGAAAGGGTTTTATTCTATAGAGGGAACCTAGTTTCTTGTTTACTATTTTTATGGTGTTATTAATGTGAGGTTCAAAGGACAGGTTGTTATCTATTAGTACCCCGAGTAGTTTGGTGGTTGGTTCAGGAGATATTATAGTTCCATCATTTGAAGTAATAGTAAAGATTGTGCAAGAAGAAGCATTTTGACTCCCCAGAGGAGTCATTCACTTCTGATACAGACCTCGATGAGTCGGAAGGGTCCTCACGGTTGCCCTCTGAGGATGTGTCCTTTGCAGACATCCTAGAAATCCTTAAGCAGAGAGGTGGCTGGAAGTCCATCAACCCTTCTGATGAGGAGTCTGTTTACTTGAAAACCTTTGGGTCTCACCCTTCAGCCATTTGGGTGTCTCCGCCTTTCGATGAACTTATGGAACTAGTTAATTGAAAGGTGTAGGAGTCTCCAGACGCAGTGAAACCTGTCCCTCAGAGGCCAAATGAGTTCATAACAGCCCCCTCCAATAAAGATTTCCTTACTAAAGGTGTCCCTGTACATGCTATGGTGGTGGCAACAGCCACCAAAAAAGAGCTTTCTGAAACATCCTCATCTGTCCATCTGCCGATCAAGTAGTCTCGCATGATGGACAGAAATGGGAAGCGCATGTTTTCTTCAGCGACTTTTGCACTCAGATCACTGAATTATCTGACGCACTTTACTAGGCTACAAAGAGATCTCCTAAAGGAGCTAGGAGATACTCTCTAAGGTACAATAGCTGCAGGGGTATCAGATAAAGTTTCCTCTCAGCTCTCCACTTAAACTCTGTAGTCAACTCCTACATGAGGCTCATTTCTTATGCAGCAGATGGAGCGAGCAGTGCAACGGGTTCAGGAATTTCCTTAAGGAGACATTCCTGGATGCGCTTGTGTGACTTTGTGTAACCTTTTAAATCTTCCCTTATCAATGCCCCCTTCGATGGCTCATCCTTGTTTGGGGCGAAAGTTAAGGGCACACTAACCAGGTGTGAGCAAGAAGGGAAAATTCTCTCTGCCATGGGAGTACGTTTTTCCATACCTTCTAGACCTTATCCAGAAGGTCAAAAGGGGAGGAAAGATGTGGTTCCAAATATCAATATCCCAGAGAGTTTTTCAGGACACACGTGGTGACTCTTCCCCCCCCAGGGACAGAGGGGGAAGTACTAATGGAAGACACCATCCATGCGGCAAAATCAAGACAACAGGGATGGTAGGCCCTTTCAGCGCTCCTGAAGGGAGCCCCATCTGTCCATCTCTGGAGGCAGTTGGGGGATGATTATCTTTGTACCTAGAAGCCTGGCTGGAAATAACAAGAGACAAATGGGTGCAAAGTATCATATCCAGAGGCTACTTCATGCCCTTTTCCTTTCCTGTCCCAAACATAAAGAACACCCCAGACATTCCACCTAGTCAAAGGGATCAGGCAATTCTAGAAATTCAAGAGTTGCTAGACAAAAAAATCATCCAGAGAGTCCCCGCAGACCAGATAGATCCAGAACTTACTCGAGATTCTTTTTAGTGCCAAAAAGAACAGGGGACTGGAGAACCATTTTGGATCTCAGCAGATTAAAAGAATCAGTAAAAAAGACCAAATTCCAGATGGTAACACTGCAGTCAATTCTTCCCTTTCTGGGGAAAATACAATTGGATGTACTCTATAGACCTCCAGGATGCGTGCCACCACATAAAAATAGACAGGCCATCCAGGAGTCATCTCTGTTTCTGGCTAGGATCCAGTCATTATCAATTTCGAGCTCTTCCCTTTGGTCTTACTACAGCCCCCAGAGTGTTCACCAAGTGTTTGGCAGTAGTCACAGCTCACCTGTGACGTCTAGGATTCCTAGTGTTTCCGTATCTAGACGACTGGCTCCTAACTGCCACCACCAAGCATTTACTACTAGAAACAAGAGACACCACATTATTTCTCTGCTGTCACCTAGGAATCACAATAAATCATGAAAAAATCTGCCTTGTTGCCATCTCAACGTATTATGTTTATAGGAGTAGATCTAAATACAACAAACATGATGGCAAAACTTCCTATAGAAAAAGTTTTAGTTCTGAAACAGCAAGAATCCAACCTTCTCTCCAAGACGAGATTGCAGGCGAGAACAGTTTTAAAAGTCGTGGGAACCATGGCGGCAATGATAGGTTTCACTTCATTAGCATTCATGCACACGAGAAGTCTGCAGTGGCTTCTATTCACTCAGTGGTCATTGCAGGAACTACCCATGTCTCACCAAATTCAGAGTCCTGCAAAAAAGTCCTTTGCTGGTGGCTTCACTCCACTCATGTGACAGTTGGTCATCCCTTTCTTCCTCCACAGCCTGTAGCCACAGTAACCATGGATGCCTCCCAGATAGGAGGGGCGGGCATTATCTGGGAAGGACAGTCCAAGGCATTTGGCAGTATCCTAGAGATGACAGCAATGCTTTTGGTGTTGCAAGCACTTCAGGACTCTCTCCCACTGGGAACAGTTGCAGTACAGACAAACAACATGTTGATTGTCTAGTACATAAATAAACAAGGAGGAACCAAGTCCTACCCCTTTGTCAAGAGGCCCTGAGAGTATGGCAGTGGGTGACCTCCTCCCAACACTTTATGATAGCAACACACATCCCAAGGAAATATCATGCCTCACAAGTGGTCCCTAAAACAAGATGTAACAGAGATGATCTTCTGCAAATGGGGCCAGCCTTGCTGCGACCTTTGTGCCACATCCATGAATGCCAAATCCAGCAGCTATTTTGCCCTTATCCCGCCTCTGTGGGAGTCCCCATGGATGCACTTGTGCATGATTGGCCCTTGCGTCTCCTTTATGCCCTTTTCTTTTGATACCCAAAGTTCTTCAGAAAGCCAGCTCATTGGGAAGCAAGCTGATTCTTGTTGCCCCATGCTGGCTTCGTCAAATTTAGTTCCCTTTCCTTTGGCCTCATCTTCAGGAGGAGCCATGGGTTCTGAACCCATTTCCAGACCTTCTGACTCATAAGTCCAGAACACTCCACCCTTGTCTTCAAACACTCAAATTGACAGCTTGGCTGCTCCGATTCCAAATATACTCAGGCTTCCTAACCTTTCTCCTTCTGTGAAACGTATCTTGATCTCTTCTCATAAGGCCTCAACGAGAAAATTATACATGAGTAAATGGAAAAAATTTTCTTCCTGGGCATTAAGTAAACACATTGACCCCTTTTCTGCTCCTGTAAGTTCTATTCTCGAATTTCTGGCAAAACTATTTAATGAAGGCAAAGCTGCAGCTACCATTCGTGTGCAGTTAGCAGCAATGTCTAATTTTCATAGAAGTGATTTAGCCCCAAATCTGATGTCTCACAGACTATGCAAAGCCTTCCTGAAGGGCACTAACTTGTTAAGACCACCCATAAAGACCCCTCTACCACCATGGGAATTAAGTGTTGTTCTGTCCTGTTTGATTCTTCCCCCCTTTGAACCTGCATCATCGTGTGATGTAAACTTTTTGACATGGAAAACAAGTATTTGATTGCCATCACTTCTGCTAGAAGGGTTTCATAGTGTTACTTACTACTCCCTGACAGGCAACTTTCTTTGTCATGATGACTGGCGAGTAAAACTGAATGCAGTTATTCTTCATAACCTTCCCTTTTTGTAACATCTGCATAAGGACTGCAGGCTTTTGGATGCAGTGTAACAGTGTGAATGATTGCTTTACTGATAACAGTCGGCAAATAAAAGGTACGATTTCTTGCCATCACTGCGACTGCTGTGTGCTCATTTGTATGCATACTTCATTGGATGTATGAACTTTGGCTCCCAATGTAGGTAGTAAGCATTTACCAAGATGTTACACCCAAAATATAATGGTCATTCATCCCCGCTGTCATAACAAGCAGTACTTGTCATGATCACTGTATTCATTACATGACATCGGTAAAGCACGGTATCCAAAAACCTGATTTTGCCCCCTTATTCCTCTTCCAAACCCATTAGCAACATACGGGAAGACTTCTTAACAGTACAGCCAACCCTTTTAAAGTTAACAGACACTTTTGAAACTGAAATATGACCAATTATGCCACCTTGCAAATCTGGTTGCGATAATACTCAAGTACCCACAATTATGTTTCAACTAGATATTTCAAAAAGTCCAATCATTTTACACATATAAGATATCAAAAACATTGTATCATAATATGCACACATTTTTGTGTTATAAATTTATTTGAATAGTATATGCACGTTGTGGTAGCAGCCACTTTTAGCCACATTTTTTATTTAAAAAAAAAAACAAAAACTGAAAGCTTAGTCTAGAGGCAAGACAAGGCAAGATTTGACATGGCTGTACTATAGTGGAGCCTGTAGCTATACACTTCCCAGAAGAAAATAGGTACTGCTTTGGATTCTACCCAAATGTTTTGATTTACCGTTACAGTAATCTTTCCTGGAGACGACAGCAAAAATGAAAAATACTTAACCTAGTATTGGATGTTTGAGTAGAGGTCTCTTTAACAATAATGCTTCCCTCCCTCCTTCTCCTGTGTGGACATTTTGCATATAGTATTTCATAATATTAGCAGTCTGTATAATTTGATTAGTCTTATAGATAGCTGCATGTTGCAATGTTTGGCTCAGCCAAACACACTTTACCTGCAGGGCATTCAAGCTCAATGAATCAGTGAGAGCACATTCCATCACTGGATTTTTACTGAAGTCTCTCACTCTTCCTACATTGTGTGCCTTTGCAGGTGCAAGACCAACACTAACC
Source organism: Protopterus annectens (assembly GCF_019279795.1). NCBI lineage: Eukaryota > Metazoa > Chordata > Ceratodontiformes > Protopteridae > Protopterus > Protopterus annectens. The sequence continues at coordinate 1,457,210,963 of NC_056744.1, read as the reverse complement.
TTCATACAGAAAAGGAACAGTTTGGAAAAATCCATCTGGACTAAAGGGAAACTGAAGGTGGGTAAACCCAAATGTTGTTATACTGTTAAAGTGATCTCTCCTTGAAGATCTGTTTGTATCTTTCAGGTTGTGCTCATTCGTTGCATGGGTGTCATACTAGGGAGAGTACTGTTCCTTGCTGTCCTATCATGTGATATCATGACTTGTGCCAGCTGGTGGAGTGAGCCCCTGTGCACTGGGACTACAGTTTTTTTTTTCTTTTTTAACTATGTAAAATAGAAGATGAGGCAATCAGAAGAGGAATAAGAAAATAATAATAATAATAATAATAAGGAATACGAGAATAGCTTCCTCATGCAAAGGGTCTTCTCACAGATCTGCTAATGTGGTAAGTATGGGTTCCTACTGAAATTCAGAGGACCAGACTGAAACTCTATAAACAAATGTAGGTGCACTTGCACACGTGTGTGTAAGCACACGCAAACACAAACACATATACACACATACCACACACACAAACTCACACACATATATTTATATATATATATATATATATATATATATATATATATATATGTCTGTGTGTGTGTGTGTGTGTGTGTGTGTGTGTGTGTGTGTAACTTTTTAAAATACACTAGAGGCAGGAATACAGAAAAACTCAAGTTTATTTAATGGATGAAATGAAAACAAAGACAATCCACTTGGCTTTTTGTGGTTAATTTGGTTAATTTCAAAGGTATTTAGACTGTCTACTATATTTGTATACAAAGTTCACAGCCCTTAGAGGTAACTGCAAATTTATTTTAAATAGGCTGGGTCTTTCACAGCCCTTCCAGCAGTCAGTCCCAGTTCTAACTATGTGCATCAGTGACTTTTTTAACATGCATTCCAGTGCTTTATTGAACCTCCATATATAACCTACATATGTGAGTGTGTGTATTACATGTGTCACCTTTGAGTGTTCCCCCTATTCCAGGGTACATGGATCTCAAAGTTAAATATCGGGGTGTAGGAAGCATATTCCTTCATGGTATGGTACAGGGAGGCAGAGCCCCACCCCCATCCCTCGTTCCCTCGTACAGTGAATTTTGGCTTTCACTCCATTTTTTTTAAAAGTCAGAGTTTTCTTTTTGAGTTGTGAACTCACAAGTACTGGTCTTGCATTTGTAATAAGGAACTATTTGATATATATATATATATATATATATATATATATATATATATATATATATATATATATATATATATATATATGTGTGTGTGTGTGTACAGTGTGTGTGTGTCTGCTTGTTATTTTCTTGCTTTTTTTTCTTTAAGAAGGTGGCATTGCTGGCTAGATGGGCCAGTTACTTAAATGTAAATGTGTAAACTTTATGATGGTTATACAGATTCTACAGTTGTACAGTAACAACTTTTATGTTACCAAGATATACTACAGAAAAAATAATATTACTATTATTGTTACTGGAACTTACTGCTGGTGTGCTATATACTACAATAATATCTCTTTTGGTGTAGAATAAAATGTATGATGTCATCTTCTGCTTCGAGTAACTGTAGCAGTGATGGTTACACACTAATACTAAGTCTGAACTACACTATAAATCATATTAGGATTTAGACATTGTGCACAAGTGATCCATCATCCTGTCTCGTAACCCTCCTCATTTTGTATCAGAAATTGCTATGTAATGCAGACTGTGACTGGAGCAGTGTATTAGCAGTAATGTCAGCTTCTATTACTATGTTACATTGTATTTTTTTCTGTAAGATACGCTATAAAATTTAACATTATCTTCTCCATTGCTCACTATATGATAAAGTGTATATTCACATACCTTTCAAATAAAGGATCTTAGGTGGAAGCAAACATTCTTCTCCATCCCTCTACAACTGAGAGTGTGGTAGTAATCTGTAGAGTATGCTTCCTGAGTGACTTAATGTTCTTTTATTTCTATGTCCATTTTAATGTAAGTATATTTTACATTATTGTGGTTTTGTCCAGATTTCTTGCACCATGAGGTTGAGAGGTATGATCGTCAGCCTTTGTGCTTGTTTTGAACTAGAGAGGACTGTTTGGTTACTTTGTACAGTAATATTGTGTGGAATTCCTGTAATGTTGTTTCATTTGTTCAAATTGATGAAACATCTGCTGTTTGCTAGTGGGATACTGATCTCTTGAAATGTTGCTCTTTTTACAGCCAATGAATACCTCATTGATGACAAGTGTTTAGTGAAACTGCTGAAAGGTCTGTGCCTAAAAAATCTTGGCAAAGTTGCAGAAGCTGAACATCACTTCAGTTATGTGTACATGAAGTGAGTATTTGAATCAATACAATATATGTTTATGAAGGAAGATACCTTTCAAGAGTATTCCTGTTTTGAAGCTTGCATCTACTTTTTATTTTTATTGATATTTCCATTTGTCAAATACATACATTACTCATCCTTTATCATTTTCCTATCCATTATCGGGTTTTATGGCTCTTTATTTCACAGTCACACATTATAATATAGATTGCCACTTTGCCAGTAAAGATCTTTTTAATCTCCAGCTTCATTATTACTCTTCCTTTTTGTCTATCTTTATATCTTCCTTCTGCTCTTAGTGTTTTTATGCCATCTGCATCTTTTTTCTTTGCTTCATTTTTTTCCTGAATCCCTCATTGCATGTATTATGTAAACTAATTGTTAGAAGGAGACAGTCTAGTCTATCCTAGTGTTGCAGCTAGCCTAAAGATTCTGCCTCACCATTCTGTCCCAAACATCCAGAAATCATAAACTATTTAAAACCCACAATTGTCTTAGCTTCTGCTACCCTGTCTGGCATCTTATCCCACCTACAACCACCCTCTGTCTGAAAAACAGCTTTCAGGTACCACGACTAAACTAGTTTCCTTTTAGTGCCCACTTTTTCCTGTCCTTTTATTTCAATACATTTCCATTGGCTGTATGATAGAAGGTTGATATGAGCGACTAACACTATTTATTGAACTTAGATGGAAACAACAACAATAATCAAGACTTTCTGTTTCATTGTTAACACGTTTTTGCAGGGGGTTAGCCCCCATACCCCTTTTACTTAAATATGCAATCTGTGAGATTGCGATATCATGGAGAAAAGTGAACTCTCTGAAATACAACAATCCTGCTCAGTAAATAAAAATTAAACAAATCACTCATTTATGATCAAATTAACATGCTGATCACTTGCAGTTAAACCTCACAGCTAGTTCTATGAAATGTTCCTTTTGGCACCTATTGTTTCCTTATTATATCCCCTCATCTGTCATTTTTTAAAGCAACAGAAGGTTGAGTTCCCATAAGCCCGTATCGTGACCTGCCTTTCCCTGGTAAGGCTCCAGAAGTGCACACAATAGAGTTGCAGCTATTTTTGCAACATGGCACCCTTCCCTCAACTTTAAATTTAGGAGGAAAACATAAAGGTGAAGCGCTCTATTTCTGATGTCATATGTATGAAGAACCTGCATTCATTTCTGATTGCCTGTAGTACACTGTAGACCAATCAACCCCTTCGCCCTACCCCAGCTATGCCTCTGGTACACAGTACTGTTGTTATAGCCAACCAGTGCCTAATAAAGGGGCATTGTCATTGCCAGCGTTTGAACATTTTCACTAGCAGTTCTATAGCAATTTTTCACTCAGATATAAGTAAACTAATTTCTAGCAAACATTTTAGTTAAAAGAATGCATGAATGTACAGTTGCAAGATTACAAAATAAGACTACATCATGTTATAATTAGTTAATAATGTAACAAGCGGATCATTTTTTGAACATTAGTAAGTAAGAGGTAAGGCATGATGGAGTGTGCATTGCACAGATATTACCTCACAGCACATCTGTGAGTCTGGTAACATCCATAAAATGCACAGCCAAACGGCCTTATCGTGCTTACCTTTCCATGTACATTTAAGTTTAATCTGAGTACTTCTTTAAAGAAATGTATTTAATTAATATTGAATTTTGAGGTAAAGCAGTACATCTGTTTAAGGTTAGATATGATTTTAAGGTGTAACATATGTGGGGGCACTAAAAATAATACTGAAAAAACACTTCAGGTAAGCTTACAGTTCAGCAGCAGTGTTGCACAAGTCTGAAAAGTGATACTCTCCAAAGGAAAGAGAGTAAATTTGGAAACATTTGGGGTAAGGAATTACTGTTTCTTGTGATCTGCAAGCAGACTGAATTTGCACATTTGCATATAAAGATCATTTCTTACTCAAGCAAAATGTGAAACCAACTGAGAGATAAGATAAACAATAAAGTAGGATATACTGCCTTTTTGTTTAAATGTGCAAAAATAGTAGAAATATTTGACTCTACTGCATTCTCTCAATTATGATGAGTAGCTACATAATTACCATTATTCTGAATTGTCTTGAAGTGCACGTGAAGATGTTGCTACTGCACAGTTCTGAGATACTGCAACTAATGGTGGCAGACAAAGGACAGCGTAAAAAGATTATATATCTCTCTGCTGCAGACATATGGGGATCCCACAGAATAAAGAGTTGGAGAATATTGCTAGGGCTAATGAAGTCTGTGCTACATTGTTCAGCTTACTAGCACTATGACCATCATCAAGGCAACTCATTTAGAAAATGACAAAAATGCAAACATAATGAAAGTTAATTCTCTGCATGATTGCATACAAAGGGAGTGCCTTCTCAAGTATTGATAAACATGTGTGTGTGTGTGTGTGTGTGTGTGTGTGTGTGTGTGTGTGTGTGTGTGTGTCAGTCTGTCTGTAAGTCTGCATGCCAATACTCTTTCCTGCCAAAAGCCAGACATCCTGTCACTTTCTGAAACCTAGATAAACTATTTTTTTGTTGCTAGCAATCCTTGTGGATAACCATTTCATTTAAAGTTATGATAAACCAGAGAAGAGAGTAGATGATTATGACTGTGATGTTTTATTTGTTAAACAAGTTCTCACTTTAAAACTGATTATATCCTATAAGTCACTGATGAGTATAGCTCAGACTATCTTTTAATGCAACTTATTCATGTGGAATTTAACAGTCTTTTCATTGTTTTCATCTCCATTTACACCCTTTCCTTCTTTGCCGTCTACAGTTCAGAACTGTTAAACCGTGGATCTCAAAACCAAACTTTATTCAGTGAAGAGATATAAACTGTCTGTATCTGCATAAAACCACTCAAGTCTTGTATGCTTCTTTCACAGTATGATTTGACCCACCTTGTATATTCATTCTATTCTCCTGGGCTAACCCTCAACCCTTAAGTCACTCTCTTACTGACTGAGTGGTTGCAAACATACCTAATGGGTATTACATGATCTCTTTCAAACTTTCAAAACTTTATTTGATATTTTATTTAAAAGTATTAAAATGCTTAATAGTAACCATTTCCCATACAGGAACAATAAAAACATTGAGCAGTAAAATTAGATACAAATCAATAAATGAATGCAGCAAAAAATAAATAAATGAAATTTAATTTAATCCCCAATTAAAAATATCTGGTTCACGAGTACAAAAAGTACCACTGTTGAATTCACAGTAGACCCTCCTAAAATGATGGTATCTCAAGGACCTGCCAAAGGAAGACACCAATTCACACTCCCAAATCAAGGACAGTAGCTCATCCTGAAGGCATGCAGTAAGATATGCAAAACAGATCCAGCCAGATGTCTCAGTCCAAGCTGTTGGAACAACTAGAAGTCCCTCACCTAATGAACTTAGTTACGTAGCAGGGACATAAGTTCTCAGCACCTCCTACATGTAAACAGGACCCAGATCATGTATGGGACAGATAATCTGGCCTTCACCAGCCAAGATGCTACAACACAAGCATGAAATAAAAAAAAAAAAAATGATAAAGGCGTCCAAGGAATCGGATTAGTTGCAGCATTCACTTCATTAGAGTATAAAACAATAAAAGTTAAAACACTTTCATCCCTTTTAAATCAGGGACTTCCTTAGAGCAAAAACACTTCCATAAAAATCACTTGAAATTACCTTATCTTAGTCACATGTTATAATTTCAATCACTTCAGTGGATGCATTCACAGTAAGTTAATGAGTAAAAACCTTCCTAATTCTAACATAAAAATTAAAAGTAAAATGACAAGTTTCATGTTTTTCAATGCTTTAACTTTTAACACACTTGCCAAAGAAAGAGTGTCATTTCAACCTGTTGGAAAATTGGCATAAAACCTCAATTGCCACCAAAGTTCCCTGACCTTTAAACACTTGTCCCAAGGACAGCCCTTAGGGCCAACCTGTATCCCTTTCAAAACAGAAAACAAAAAAAGAATGGTTACAGAATGCTAAAATGTGCCTAGTGAGAGCTTTATTTGTTTTTGCATCAAAATATCAAAATTATGTTCATATACACATTTCTGCAAACTATGTTTTTTCCCTGTATAAAAGCATTACAGTTTTTTGCAAATTACAATATATACTAGCCCCGTGGTACCACAAATGGCATAACATTTAATAGCTAGAGCTGGAAAATGTGCAAAAAACAATTGTAAAATAAACCCACATTGGGCACACATGTTACACTTGTGAAAACTGTATCTTTTATTCCTAGCTATTGAAGCAAGTTTCGGACCTTCCACCAGTTTTTGATATTGGTTCCTCTCCTAAAAATAATTTCTGGGGTACTCCTCACAATCTTACTAAAATCTTTGGAAAGGGTAAAATATCCCAGTCATTATTAATAATGTTCAAATATGGTCACAGTCAGTACTATAAGTAAGACATAAAGCCTTATCAGGGACATAGTGTTATAACTGCAAAACTCTATTAAACTGTGGGACATCCCCATTTCTTCAGAATGGCAAATACATCCATGAGTTTCTTTTATGAGCTTCAACAACAATTGTATCCAACAAGATATTGGGGTACCTTCTTCTCAAAAGAGCATATTCTTTAACATATCTATTTCATACAGAAATTCTACATCCTCATATATCATTAATGCCAAATGGACCATTTATTCCTTTATCAAAGACCTTTTTTGAAAACATGGATGGCATCTAGAGAAATGTAAAAGGGAATTCAAATAAGTGAGCTTCCTGTAAAGGGATAGGTTCATAGGTTCATAGATTTGTACTAGGCTATCTGCCCTAGGGCATTTATAAGCCTAGCCAGAGTGTGTGTGGCTTTCACCACTGCTTAGGATGAGAATACTACTCCCATTTAGGGTTTAGTTTGCTGTGCCTTTGTCTAGTAGTGACACAGAGATGACCCCCGGGGTAAACCTATGATCTCCCATCCACTCGTCAAGATTTCTCTTGAATAGAGTTAGTGAGGGGCTCTGCCTAACATGGATTGGGATTCTGTTCCAGAGTGTAGGGAGCCTCTGGGTTATGAATCTGTCCCTCCAGCACGTCCTATTTATTTCTGTGTTGAGGTTTAAGGCTCTTGCTCTCGTGGCTCTGATGGATTTGGATTTTCTGAGATGGAGCATGTCCATTAATTCCGGATTGTACATGGCCTTGTATGTCAGGCACAGGTCACCTCTGAGTAGGCGGTATGCGACTGAATAGAGCTGGAGTTTTTTCAGTCGGGCAGCATATGACATGTGTTTAAGACCCTTTATCCTCTTTTGGGGTCTTTCCAACTGCTGCAGGTGTCTGGTAAGATACATCCCAAATGGGGCATTGTACTCAATCATTGGCCTGATAAGAGAAGAGTACAGGGGCAGAATGACCTCTCTTGATCTAGATGTGAAACCCTTCATGATAAGGTGGGAAATATAGTAGGTCTTCCTAACCACTTTGGCAATGTGAGTGTCAAATGAGAGGTTACTGTCAACCTGGGTCCCTAGGTCCCTGATTACCTCTTCCGTACTTAATGGATTGCCACCTATGTGGTAATTTGCGGGTACCTTGTTTTTCCCAAAGGGTATGACTATACATTTTTTGGCGTTCAGCTTAAGGCCATGGCTCTGGCACCAATTATCCATTTCTATGAGGCCTCTCTGAAGGATGTTTGTGTCCGCTGGAGTATCAATTATGGCGCCCAGTTTGCAGTCATCTGCGAACTTTGTCAGCCAGAATCCTCCTATGTTTGCTTGTACCTCGGAAAAATAAATGCCGAACAAGAGGGGTCCCAGGACTGAGCCCTGTGGGACACTGCTTGTGACTGGCTTGGAGTCTGACATAGCTCCAGCAACTCTGACCCTGTGGGTTCTGTCCTTGAGCCAGTTTGCAACCCATCTCATGACATATGGGTTTACATTTAAGCTGGTGAGTTTGTCTATGATGCCCGAGTGGGGTATTGTGTCAAAGACTTTTGCAAGGTCAAGGTAGGCTGTGTGAACTGCCTTTCCCTCACCAAAGGCCTTAGTGACTGTTTCAAAAAAGTCGACCAAGTTCAAAAGGCAGGATTTGCCCTTGACAAAGCCAAATTGGGTAGGATCCAATGTCTGTAGGTCCCCAATGTCTTTGTTTATGAGTTCCATAATGATCCTCTCCATAGCTTTGCAGACCAGGCTCATCAAGCTTATGGGGCGGTAATTTCCAGTGTCCATAGAAGCACCGTCTTTGTGAAGTGGGACCACTGTTGCTGTACGCCACTCTTTGGGTACGTATCCTGTAGTAAGGATAAGATTAAACAGCAGCCTTATGTGTGGGTTTAGTTCCTCTTGGAGTTCATGTAGCACACAGCCCAGGACACCGTCCGGTCCCATTGATGCTGTGTTTTTAGCTTTAGAGAGGGCGGCTCTCACCTGGGCATCTGAGATGTTAGGGAGGCTACACTCTGCTGGGATAGTTATTTCTCCTTTTGGGATTTGCACTGAACCTGTCTGCCAGAATGTTGGCAATGTCAGTGGGTTCAGTGTATTTTGTGTCATTTTGGACTAACTCTGAGCATATCTGGGAGTTTCCACCCAGGTTTCTAACATAGCTAAAGAAGGCCTTGTGATTGTCTTTTGTGTCTTGCGATTTTTTTCTCAAAGTTGGCCTTGGATGATTTTATGAGTGATCGTAGTTTTTTGCTAGTAATGATCAGAGATGCCTTCCCTTTTAGGGATTTTGCTCTGTCATGTAGTAGCTTCCTCCTTCTGTTGTAAAGTTTGTTTATGGCTGGGGTCCACCAGACCGGTGCCTGCCTTTGGGGAATGGGTCTTGGTTTTATTTGGGATTGCATGATCCATGCATTCTTGAAGGTGCCCGTAGAAGGCATTTGTAAAGGATTCAGCAGTGTGGGTTGTGGTTTCCACTGGCCCAGGGACCTTGAAGGATACCACTTCAGTCTTAAGAAGTGTGGTTGGCTTTTGAGAAGTTCGTCACTGTGGTCTTTTGTGCAGCGGGTGGGGCGGATGTGGATTTCCAGTGAGATTAATTTATGGTCTGATCTTACCAATGAGGGATATACTTCCGGTGTGGAGCATTTTGTCCCCATATTTGTGATGATCAGGTCTAGTATATTGCCTCCTCTTGTGGGAATGGTGACTAGTTGTTCCATCGCATTTGAGTTTATGAATTCTAGGAACCTTTGGGCTAGGGTGTTGGGGCTTGAGTAATGTTCCCAGTCTATGTTTGGGTAGTTGAAGTCTCCCAATATGATGGTATTTGGAGAGACATTCATACTCTCCAGTGTCTTCAGGAAGGCTGTGTGGGGTTCCTGAGTTTGAGAGGGTGGTCTGTTGCATGCTGCAAACTGTAAGGCAGTTTTGCCTATGGTTAGTTGCACCTGGATGGTCTCCAATGCTTCGGGCGTTGCCACTAACCTGGAGGTGTGGGTATCTTTGATGAATATGGATACTCCCCCTCCTTTTGTGGTTCGGTCCAAGTTTTGGGACCGGAAAGCATGATATGAGGTAAAACCTGATAGTGCTGGGGTACTCTCAGGAGCCTTGAACCAGGTTTCAGTCACTGCACAGACATCGATGTTCTCCATACTGAGGAGGGCTTCGAGGGCATGCATCTTGAGGTTTAGACTTCTGGCATTGAGCAGCATTAACCTTAGTTTTTTTCCACTTGTGTTTTCTAGGGAGGTAGGTTTGTCATTTGAGCCTTGCCTAAAAAAGGCACTATGGGGATGTTAAGAGCCTTGGCCAATATCCGGAAGCCCAGGGGTGACAGGTGCAAGCCATCCCTTGCGAAGCAGCGTGGCTTGTCGAGCATGTCATCCCAAGCAGACAGACATTGGATCCCCTTAGAATGACACCAGTAATTAAGCCAATTGTTAAAACTGATCATTTGGCTTTGTACTGTGGCATCATTCTTGGTGAGGGTAAGATGCTGCTCAGGGTCAGGGTTATACCGGCCTGGGCTACATAATCAGAGAGCTCCTCTATGTCTCTTTTCATGTAGTCCAGGGAGGTATGTCTCAGGTCGTTCACACTGGCATGTACAATGACTGAGTCATATTTGTACTTGCTGTGGAGTGACCTGAGTGCTTGTGTTATCTGGCGGATTCTAGCTCCCGACAGGCAGCTTACTGTGACCTTTTCCTTGTTCAGTCTGGTGAGCGGGACGTCAGTGTGTCTGACTATGGAGTCACCTATTACAAGTGTGTCTGGCATGTTTTTTGGCCTAAAGGGCTGTGACTGTTTAGCACACTGACTTTGTGAACTATGTGTTGCATGTGCTATGTCTTGAGGTGGCGGTTGCTTGGGTGTCTGCTTTGGAGGCCTCTGTTGTTTTGGTAGATTTTTAATCAGCGCCTCCGAGTATGTTTTTGTATGTTTATGTGTTTGGTTTGCAGTTGTGATAGTTCTATGTGAGACTGGGTTTGTGGTGTGCATGGTTACCTTCTCCTCCTGACTGATCTTGCCAGTACTGAAATGAGAGAGCTCAGCCTCCAGTTTGGCTGTATAGTTGCATCTCTTGCATATATTTGTATTTGTTGGGAGGAGGAGAGGGTTGTCTGTGTACATGAGGCAATTGTAACATTGCCTTAAGATTCCCAGATTCACCAGCTGAAGAGGAGAGGACGCCAGCAATTGACCCTTCGACATGCTAGAATAGTGAAAAAGATTGCTGTGTAACTGAGTCAGAAAGGATCTATAGGGAAATGAGTACTCAAGGGAATTTAGGTGAATGAAGTACTTTCTTTTGTTTAAGAGTGCTTCACCTGTATAAAAAATGCTTTAGGAGCAAGTGCTGAGCTTTTCAGTTAGAGTGTAGGCTGTTTAGATTGCAAGTAGAGCAGTTCTAAGGGAAAAATTGAAGAGTAGACTTTACGGATCCAGAAATAGTTTAAACTTGATTAACCGGCGCTGCCCGATGCTGCTCTATGAGCAACTTTGCGCTAATTTGCGCAAAAGCGCGCTAAAGGGCGCAAAAACGGGCTTTATAGCAGGGGGTTGAAAAGAGCCAGGAATTGACCCAAAATGGCCAATAAACTACAAGTTGCTGGGCTGGAACCACTCCTCTAGGGACAAATAGGTTGCTCAGTGCTCCCCACTCCCACTGGTGAACAAAAAAGCTTCCTCTTATCCAAATAAGGATATGGATAGCACATGAACTAAGCCAAAGCCCAGAGATCAGCAAAATCTGAAGACTGGACAATTCTAGTTCAGAAAAGCGGGAAAACAAGGATATATATATTTTTTTTGCAGCATCAGCAGCGTCCTGAGGTTAAGGAAGGCTAAATTATGAATTTTCGGTTTTCCAGTGTCTTCAGGGTTTACATACAGAAATAAAAATTTTGCTGAATAAACAGCACATTTAAACATTTTTAACATACTAGTATGTGTATAGTATTGGCTTTTGAATATTGTTTTAACATTGCATAGTTTTAATATTGCATATTTTTAACACTGTATATTTTTATGGCAATCTGTGTGTACACCAGCAATTGATTATTAAGTTTATGCATATACTTTGTTGGACATTGCAGTGAGTTGTGCTTAGTAATAATTTGCCTGCAAGCAGGTTTTGTACCAGCAAGTAATTTGAAGGGTTAATTAGACCTTCTCTTTTACTAATTGAATTATTGGTCAAGTTTTTACTATGTATATAAAAAACAACCAGCTTGATTTTATTGTATCTTGAAAAAGCTCAGCACCAGGCTGAGCGAAAGCGCTTGAGGAGATTTTTGTTTGTTATTAAAGCAAGAAAGTTTTATGTAAGTTGCAGCCTTTCATTTTCTGCCTTGCGGAAGAAGGAATATCAGCATTTCATCAACTTTTCATTTTGGGCTTCCAGAGCCAGCTTCCAGGCTGTGGATCTGCTTTGCTTTATGGGAAAACAAGGATATATATTTTTTTCTTTTTCTTTTTTTTACAGAGACAGAAGAAAAAGATACAGTAGCAAACAGTAAATGCTATAAAACGGCTAGCGCACTTGAGTGTGTTAGCCTAACAATTAAATTAAACAAAAATAACTTTAAAGTGCTAACAGTTTAAAATCTACACAGGTACAGTAAAAACAATATGCAGAGCTGTTTTTTAGGTGAAATGCAGTCGAGATGCAGTAATTTAAGCGAAAGCCAGAAAAAATACTTATAAATCCAGGAAAGTCACTCTTTCACTCTCTGCTGCTTGTAGAACTCTGCAGGACACCATGAGGAGCTGTGCTGAGTCTTTTACAAGTGAAAAAGCGCGAATAAACGGGCTTTATAGCAGGGGGTTGAAAAGAGCCAGGAAATGACCCAAAATGGCCAATAAACTACAAGTTGCTGTGCTGGAACCACTCCTCTAGGGACAAATAGGTTGCTCAGTGCTCCCCACTCCCACTGGTGAACAAAGAAGCTTCCTCTTATCCAAATAAGGATATGGATAGCACAGGAACTAAGACAAAGCCCAGAGATCAGCAAAATCTGAAGACTGGACTATTCTAGTTCAGAAAAGCGGGAAAACAAGGATATATATTTTTTTTTCTTTTTTTTACAGAGACAGAAGAAAAAGATACAGTCACAAACAGTAAATGCTATAAAACGGCTAGCGCACTTGAGTGTGTTAGCCTAACAATTAAATGAAACAAACTTACATGACAGACATTCCTTTGAAATCTTAACATCTAAATAAATAAGTTTATGATATAAATAAGTATAAGTAAATCTCAAAAAGTCTTTAGTTCTATTAATATAATTAATAAATTGCTGTAGTTTATCAATAGAATCTACCCAAAACATAACTATATTATCTAGGAACTGTAAATATAGATTCCAACAATCCTTAAAAACTGAAATAAAAACAAAATGTTGTTCCCAGTATGCCACGGTTAAATTTGCATTAATTGGGTGGCACAATGCCCCCATAGCTACCCCTGTTTTCTGCTGCCTTTAAAAAATATAAAATTGTTGTATAAAATGACTTTTATCAATTATGTCATAACCTTTGTCTCCTGGATAGAAATCAAGGGAATCCCAGACATTAATTCAGAAAACCATTCTAACTCAGTATTGTAGGGTATGACAGAAAAAAGACCTTTCACATCAATGGTGATAAACACTAAATTTTAATTGAATAACTAACTCCGTGCAGGGATCAAAAAATTCCAGGAGTCTTTAAGTAAATAAGAAGATTCATTAATAACCTATTTTAACTTAAAATATATTTAGCAATATAAGATGTTTTTTAACTAGCTGCATCCTCATTCAGTTTTAGAGAAAGGTTAGACAAATTTTTTGCAGCTTGGGAATCCCAAATATATTGGGAATGTAAGGTTCATTGTTAAGACAGTAGTTGTAGACATCTGCATCTGTTTGCATTACTTTACAACCTGGTTGTTCAAAAAGTGCTGATGTGATGTTGTCAGTCTCACCTTTATTCTCATTGATGGGTCAGATCTAATCCTTTGGATCCATCTCGGCCATTTCAAAATCTCGAGGTCTTCAGCAAAGCTTGTGGGCATCCTTCCATACCCATAATGCAACTCCCTAGCTTCTGCAGATCTTGTTTGCCACTCTGCAAAGGAGGTTCTCTATCAATCTCTGGGCTAAGTGTTTCTTGATATTTATAGTATATTTCCTGTTAAATGTAACCTTAGAATAATTTTTTCTACTTAACTGTTTAGATATAATTACCCTGTCCTTTTCTAAAAGGTTTAGAGTGTGTTAGCCCCCTTTAGCTTCTTTCATTAGCGTCTGTTTAAGTTAGAGGACGTCTAACTAACATCCGTTTCAGTTAGAGGGCTTTTCCCCCTATACATCTGTCTCCTTTTCCCCTTTTCTTTATCATCCGTTTCAGTTACAGGATGATTAGTTAAAAAAAAAAAAAAAAAAAAGCTTTTCTCTTTCCTTCCTTAAAAATGTATGGTTTGTTTAAGTTAGAGGACAGTCTTTGGGTGTTTGTGTATGTGTGTGCATGCGTCTCTTCTTTCTTCCTTTATTTAGATAAGCTGTCTCAAAAGCAGGAAGGGAAGCCTCTTGGCTTCAAAAAGTGTGAACAATGTGGAAAGAAGATGCTCCTTAGTGATTCACACACTTTGTGTGTATTGCTTGGGGCCTCTTCACCTGCAAGAGTCATGCTCCATTTGCCATGGATTCAACCAGAGGGCACTGATGTTGCGCAAAAATAAACTCATCCTGAAGGGGTTGTTAAAAATTCACTTTTCTGAGGCTGTATCCCCAGAGTCTACTTTGAAATCTGACAACTCAGAAACCCCCCAAAAATGTGCTTCTTCAGCCCCAAAATATCTACCTCAGAGCTGAAGCAAAAAGTGCCTAAACTGTTAGCTCCAAAGGAACCCATGGAGCAGACAACTGAAATTGGATCAAAGACTTCTTCAGAGCAGTTGGAACCCTCTGCTCCGAAGTATACATTGACTACTGAATTCAGGTATCGGAGCCAATTGCCTTCTTTGGAACCAATCCTCTCTTGGCTCCCATCACCCTTTTTGACAAGATCAAGATCTCCTACCCTCTCTACCTGGTCCATCAGGAGTCTGTCCGATGAAGATGTGGATAGCGTGGTGCAGAGGCTACTAAAGACACTGGTCTTGGCCAGATTATTATTGGATCCGAAGCCAAAGGAATCGGCTCAGACACTGCACCTCGGCACCTGCTCCTCCTCTGATCTGACCCTTGGTTTTGGAGCCATAAGATTCCAACATCCTGCTTGTGTCTGTATTGGATCCAGGACCCAGGGGTTCCTCCGATCTGGTATCTTTTCCGATTTTTTCCTGCCAGTCGGAGCAGGAAACCTCTGGGAGCTGACACTCTCTGGTCAGGTCCGCGGAGCTGGTTCGGACCTCACCAGATCTGGCCATGTCTGTGGGGGCCTCAGTGCGGGTGAGTTTGGCTCTTACCTGTGCCTCAGAGCTTCTTTCTTCTGCTCTTGAGATTCCTTTGGCCTCGACCATTTTGTCGGATCTGGGATGTTCTTCAGAGTAGGAGCTGACTGCCTTTGATGTCATGAGGAGGATTCTGACTACTTCCAAGTCTAAGACACAATCCCCCTCAGATCTTCCTTCCAGTTCTGTGCAGGTGTCTTTGGCTTCTCACATACCCTCTCCACAGGACTGTAGAGACCCAGGCCACATGATGTCCAACACAGGGCACCCCCGTCTTCTGAAACCTCCCCAGAATTTCTCGCTGAGGAGGTCCCTCGGAAGAGGGCCTGCAAGAGGAAGCATCTTGACTCTCCAGAGGAGTCTATCACATCTGATACTGACCTCAATAAAGCAGAATGGTCTCCATGGTCACCTTCTGAAGATGTATCCTTTGAAGAAATCCTGGAAATTTTAAAGCAGAGAGGTGGCTGGCAGTCCATATCCCCTTTGGCTGAGGAGTCAGTATACCTGAAGGCCTTTGGATCTTGCCCTTTGACCTCTTGGGTGATCCTTCCTTCCAGTGAGCTTATTGAATTAATCTCTCAAAAGGCTTGGGAAACCCCAGACTCCATAGAACCTACTCCTAGGAGGCCAAATAAATACATTACAGCCCCTAAGGACAAGACATTATTGATGAAAGGTGTAGCAGTTGATGCATTGGTCGTGGTGGCGGCCACCACAAATGAGCTATCCGAGACCAGTTCCTCTATCCATCATCCGAATAAGGATTCCAGGACCATGGATAGGTATGGGAAGGGCATCTTTTTGTCAGCAACCTTTGCCTTACGGTCACTGAACTACCTTACCCACTTCACAAGATTACAAAGGGACCTGTTAAAGGAACTGTCAGACTCCCTCCAAGAAGCTGTAGCTGATGCTGCAGTAGATATAGCCAACGCTCAGCTTGCAGCCCTCAATTCAGTCATGAACTCATCCACGAGGATCATATCATGTGCAACAAATGGAACGAGTGCGGTGGTTGGTTCAAGCATCTCTCTCAGGAGGAAGGCCTGGATGCACTTTTGCGATTTCGTGGAAACTTTCAAGTCTTCCTTCATTAACTCCCCTTTTGATGGCTCTTCTGTTTTTGGACCTAAAGTTAAAGAGATGCTTACCAGGTGTAAACAGGAGGGCAAGACCTTATCTGCTGTTGGGAGTGCCTTTTTCCACACCTACCAGACCCTTCCCCAAATGTCAGAGATGTAGTGTGAAAATGTGGTTCAGAAAATCACAAAGGTCTTTCTAGGACACCCAAGATGAAAGTTCCCCTAGAGGCAGAGGGGGGAACAATAATGGAAGACGCAGCCCTTGTGGCAGGGGAGGCCTGTAGAATCAAGGCTCCAATTAATCTTTCTTAGGTAGACCCTTCCAGCACTCCTGAAGGATTGCCCGATTGCTCGCCTCTGGAGGCAGTCAGGGGTTTATTGTCCATACACAGCGAAACCTGGCAAAAGATAACAAATGACAAATCGGTGGTACAGGACATAATATTCAGAGGATATGTCGTTCCTTTCTCCTTCCCCATTCCCATAAACAAGTCAGTTCCAGACATTCCAGCCAGTCAAAAAGAACAAGCCACATTAGAAATCCAAAAGTTGCTAAGAAAAAGAGTAATCTAAGTAGTCCCCACAGACCATAGAGGATCCAGAACTTGCTCAAGATTCTTTTAGTTCCAGAGAAAACAGGGGACTGAAGACCAATTTTCAGACCTCAGCAATTTGAACAAATCTGTGAAAAAGACCAAGTTCCAGATGGTAACACCGCAGTTGATACTTCCATTCCTGGAAAAAGACAATTGGATTTGCTCTATAGACCTTCAGGATGTATACTACCACTTTCGAATGGAAAGGCAATCCAGAAGGTACTTGCATTTCTGGCTTGGAGCCAGTCACTTCTAGTTTCAAGCTCTGCCTTTTGGTCTCACTATAGCCACCAGAGTGTTCACCAAATGCCATGGCACTAGTGATGGCTCACTTGAGATGTAGAGGATTCCGGAAGTTTCCATATCTGGATGGCTGGCTCATAACTGCGCCGACCAGGTATCTTCTGCTACAAGCCAGGGACTATACTCTTCAACTCTGTTCTTCCCTACGTATTAACATAAACTACGAAAAGTCTGCTCTAGAGTCATGTCAAAAGTTAGTCTTCATAGGAGCAGACATAAACACAACTACATTGATAGTAAGACTCCCAGAAAGGAGAGCAGATGATCTCTGCCATTATGAAGATTGTTAATCAGGAAGAGATGAGCCTCTGAAAACTGGTTCTCCAGCTACTGGGGAAAATGACTGCATCAGTTGTTCTCATTCCCCTAGCTTGTCTTCATATGAGAATACTTAAATGGTTACTTTCTGCGCAATGGTCAATCCTAGAACATCCAATGTTACACAAAGTCATGATAACCAGCTCCAGCAAAAAGGATCTCCAATGGTGGATTCACTCTCTCTTAGTATCTGAAGGCCGTCACTTCATCTGCCCTTAACCCAAGGGCACGGTGACCACAGATGTTTCCTAGACTGGGGGGAGGGCATTATCTAGGGAAGATAAGTTCAAGGCATCTGGCAGAAACATGAGGCTCATTTGCACATAAACATCCTGGAGATGAGGGTGGTGCTTTTAGCGTTGTAAGCATTTCAAGACACTCTTCCTCTAGGAACGATAGCAATCCATTCAGACATAATGTCTGTAGTCTGGCACATAAACAAAGAGGGGTAACCAGATCTTTACCCCCTTTGTTGAGAAGCTCTGAGGGTCTAGCTGTGGACAACACCTTCCAACCACTTTCTGATAGCAATGAACATCATGGGGAAATCCAACATGATTGCAGTCAAATTGAGCAGAGCCATCAGTCAGAAAGTTACAAAGAGATCTTTTGGAAATGGGGCCAGCCTTGCTGCGATCTCTTGCATCACCCACCAATGCCAAATGCAGCAACTGCTTTACCATGATCCCTCCCATGGGGGAGTCACCAAGGGATGCACTTGTTCACGACTGGCCCCCGGGACTTCTTTATGTCTTTCCTGCAATACCTCTAATTTCCAAGTTTTTGCAGAAAGCAAGTTTGTTGGAGATGACAATAATCCTGATTGCCCCCTATTGGCCTCATCAGATCTGATTCCCCTTTCTTCAGCGTCATCTTTGGGATGAACCATGGATTCTGGACCCTGCACCAGAACGTCTGAATCACCTGTCAGTAATGGTTCATCCCAACATGGACAATCTCAAATTAACAGCTTGGCTGCTCTAGTTCTCATGATCACCAGATTTCCTCTCCTTTCCTCTCCAGCCAAAAATATTTTATCTTCCCATAAAACATCTACACAAAAACTGTACGGAAGTAAATGGAAGAGATTTGTTACATGGGCCAGCAATAATATGATATATCTTTTTTCTGCACCCATGCATTCTGTTCTAGAATTTTTGGCAAAACCTTTCAATGAAGGAGCTGCTGCAGCCACTATTAGAGTCCATTTGGCAGCAATTTCAAATTTCCATATAGGAGAAAATGGTTCTAGTGTCATGTCATACAGGCTGTGTAAAAAGTTTCAGAAAGTCGTACTAGGAAACAAAACTGCTTTAATGATATTAAACGCTCTTTTTATACCAACGTTTTTCGTCTTACTCTGTAGCAAAACTTCTTCAGAAAAAACGACAATTCATTAAAAATGACCCTTATATAAATAATTCAAAATTTTGGCGCCAAAATACGCACCCGAATCATGGTGAAATTTAAAGCTATATTCACATGCATTACATTTCAGAAAATACATTAGTACAATACATTGAATAAGTTAAAATAAGATAAAAGACAATACATCATAAAGACTGGGATTGACTCTTATGTAAAATACTGTTATTCAGGATTATCCTACATAAATAAGTAAATTTTAAACATGTACACTGTTATGAAAAACTTTGAACATCGCTTTAAAGAAGGAAAAACGATGGGGTAAAAACCTGAATTATTATTAAGCACCTCATGATCAATGTTCGAAAAATATATATATATATTAATACTATATACAAAACATATGAAAAACGTAAAAAGTATATATAAAAAATTATGAAAAAATTATGTGTATATATATATATATATATATATATATATATATATATATATATGTATCTATGTTTTATAAACACTTTGATCACCAATAATTTTATGATGGTATGATAATGCTTTAAACTATTAATATATTCTAAATGAAAAAAACAGATGCACAGAATATTATTCGAATGTCATCTCAGCTAAAAATATATACAAGTAAACATACCCATAGGGAGTGTTACTTTTTTCCAATAAAGGGAAGAATATACAAATTAGCTGAATTTTAAAGATGTGTATAATATACTACTAATAAATTGAGTTAAATATTTTGAAAGTGTTGGAAAAACTGACCATATATTAAACCTTAAATTATTTAAATAATTCATTTATATTATTATGAACTGTTTATTATAAATTATTTTAAAAATATTTTTATATATAGTAAGATATACAAAAAATATTTTTTACCTTTCCAAGCTCTTCAATTTTAGTAAACAGCTAATGGAACATTTTTCATTAAGGCCTGGATATATACATGCATTAAGCCTTATTTGCCACAAGAGTTCTAACTTTTCCAAAAATAGACCAATAGGTCCCCCTCTGGTGTTTTGATGCACCTGTTGTATGATTTTAAACTTTAATTTATGGTCAGGATTCATTTTAATATGCCTGGCTAAAGCATTCTCTTCTTTTACTTGATTAATACTTCTTAGATGTTCTGCAATTCTATCTCTGATCCTACGGTCTGTTTTGCCCACATAGAATGAATGGCAACCTTGGCATTTTGCTATGTACACTACTCCCTTTGTGTTACAGTTATATCTCCCCTTTAGGTAGATTTTATAACCATTAATATCGATACTGTAACCTGTGTCCATTATATAACAAAATGGGCAATTATCACATTGCATCATGCCCGGATTTCTTATAAATATGTCTTTCTGCCTTTGGAAAAGGAATTTAAAACTATTTATTTTCCTCCATACAAATTTTGGTGTAAGATTGAACACTGAGTTTAAACCAACATCTTGCTTTAGTAAATCCCAATTTTTCAGAATTATTCCTTTTATTTGTGTAGAGTAGGAACAAAAATTCATAATACATGCTAAAGTAAACCTTTGTTCCTGTTCTATAGGCCCCCTTTTATTACATGCCTCTATGACTCCTTCATTTCTAAGAATCATACTGTCTTCATTGACATTGCTCTTATTATTTAAAATAGGTGTATAAAACCCATTCCTTCTTTTTATTGTAACTTCATTCATTATATCTTCTATCAAATTAGATGGATATGCTCTATTCTGAAACATAGACATTAAGTTTCTGCATTCTTCTTCAAATTTTTCATCCTTGGTTATCATTCTTGCTGCTCGGACAAATTGTCCTTTGAGCACTGAACGTTTCTGGTGAAATGGATGTGAACTAGAGAAATGCAGAAATTTGTTAGAATATGTAGACTTCCTATATATTAGAGCTTCATATTGTTTTAAATGGCTGTTCTTTATCACCTTTACATCCAAATATGCTATAGTTGAAGTATCAAATGTGTAGGTGAAGTTCAAAAATTCAGATGTATGATTCAAAATGGAAACTAAATTTTCTGCTATTTGCTTTGTACCATGTATTATTATAAAAATATCATCTATAAATCTAACATAGAATTTCACTACTTCTTGAAATAGAACATTCGAGAAAGCATATTTGCTCTCCCAATATGACATGACCATATTTGCATAGCTTGAACCACATGGTGATCCCATTGCTACACCTTTTTTTTGTATGTAATATTGGTCTTCAAAAAGAATAAAGTTATATGATAAAATTATATCTAACATTTCTTGTACAAGGGTTACTTCAGACTCTTCATCATGCGGAATGCTCGTATACAGTTCCTTGACATCTATGGTCAAAAAACTGTATTCTTCTCTATATTCAAACTTGTTTAATCTTTCTAAAAAAGTTCATGAATCTTTTATGATCCATTCCTCCTTTATCACATATTTCTTTAAGATAGAATCTATAAATTTGGCGCATGCATAAGTAGCGGAATTCCTCCCATCCACGATAGGTCTGAAAGGTGGATTGTACAAATTTTTGTGAATTTTGGGGACCCCGAAAATTACTGGGACTCTAGGTGTTAACATGAACAAAAAATTGAAAATATGAATCTCTATTCTTGCTTCAATGAATAATTCATTTATAAAGCTTTTTATAATTTGATTTGCTTTATTGTATTCATTGAGAGATGCTATCTGGTATACTTCAGTGTTCAAAATATCCCTGATACGCTGCTGATAATCTGGATTGTCCATAAAGACCAAACCCCCTCCTTTATCTGGGTTCATTATTCTGATGTTGGCCCTTAATAAACATCCCAGATCATCCCTTTCATCTTTATTCAAGTCATCAATGAATTTACAATTATTGTTACTTAACCTCCTCAGATCCAATTCACATATTTTTTCAAAAGTGAACAGTGTATTGTGTAATGGAGGGTTGTAACAACTAGCCACTCTAAATTCATTCATTGAATGATCTGGTTGTGATCCAAAAATATGTTTCAAATTTAACTTTCTGACAAAGAATTTAAAATCACAAATCTTTTCTGCCAGGTTCATTCTACTTGAGGGGACGAATGTTAAACCTTTAGACAGTGTATCTGCCAAATCTTGTGTAACCTGAAAGGAAGAAAAATTATAAATAGTGAAATCTTTATTATTATTTTCTATGATATCAGGTCCATGAAGTTCATGTTCTGCCTCAGTCATCTCCTGTTGTTCTGATTCCTCTTCCTGTTCCATCACTTCCTCTGTGTATGTTTCTGAAAACCCTGATTTTTGTTGTTATTATTATTATTATAAGTAGTTGGTCTACTAGCTACTTCTGCTCTAGGATAGTTCCTATTATTGTAGCTTTTTATTTATGGAGAAGAAACACTGGTATGCTCACCACAGCAGAAATTCCAAGCTGAAAGCTAGTATGAAATGCACAGTCCACCGCTTCAAAAGTTAAAATCTCTTTATTAGAACACTGCAGACACTAAAGGATAAGTGCTTTCGCGTGCTGTAACACATGCTTCTTCAGATCTAATTAGTCAAAAAACAGGGAGTTTATATACACTAGATGAAGTTCAATCAAGCATTTGATGCACATCAATTAAACAATTAATGAAGCATCCAGTTTTAAAGACACAAGTGCTTGTCCAACTGTCTATAGATTCATTACTATGTAAAATTTAAAACACACTAAAAACTATTTGGCACATAAAAACTCACTACCACTAGGTTAAAACTAAAAGGAGAAAAAATGTATACATATAGCCTTCCAGATATATGGAACAACAATAATAACTATACATAGACATCTAGAATATATTGCAAACGCATACAATGCAGGCCTAAACATTAAACCCAATGAATAAAACAACTAACCAACATTAAAACATAGTCAATATAAAACATGTAAAGAACTATCTATTTTTCAGAACAGGTTTAATAGAAACATAATTGTTAATGCCTGGGGGTAGGTGGGCCCTTAATCTAAAAATCCACTGCAGTTCAACATTCTCTAATAGGTTCATATGATCACCCCCTCTACTGCTACACTTAACTATTTGTAGGACTCTGAATTTGAAAGAATGATCAGGATAGGTTATAAGATGTCTTGCCAATGCATTCTGTTCCCTATGCTGTTTAATATCATACAGATGGTTGTACATTCTTTGTTTCAACTTTCTCTTAGTGAGTCCTACGTAGAATGCATGACAAGTGTTACATGTTGCTAAATATATAAAGCTTTCCGTGTCACAGGAGGCATAAAACCTGGGCGTAAATGTATATTTAAACTGGGGATGCACAAACACCTGATCGTCAGTTTTATATCTACACATATTACACTTCCTACATGGGTATGTGCCTAACTTACAGGCAATGTTCAATACAGGATCAATGAATACCTTAGGGTTATGGCACAACAATCTTTTTAGGTTCTTATGATTTCTATAGGCAAATTTAGGTTTATCACCCACTAATTTCCTAGTCTGATCATCTACAGTCAATAACTTCCAGTTATTGCATATGATGTTTTTCAATGGCTTATTATCATTAGTATAAGTGATTGTGATCCTAACATCATCTCTAAAGTGTTTGACCATTTTCTTCGAATGACGACTATATGTGTTGCTAGGTACAATGGGTCTATCCTCATTCAAAATTTCAGATCTAATCCTCGTCACCATATTGAAGTCATAGCCCCTTTGCAAGAATAGATCTTCCATCCGATCTGCTTCCTTAAGTCTATCTCGTTGATTCTTGCATAACCTTGCTATCCTTGTAAACTGGCTTCTCACAATCCCAGGAAACGTATGCCTAGGATGCATACTGTTGAATAATAAAAGCGTATTTTTCCAACATTACTTCCTGTATAAAGTTGATATTAACCTGCCTCCTTGTATGGACAAAGTAATATCCAGAAAATTAATCTTTGTGTGAGAAGTCTCTAGTGTAAATCTAAGAAAATCACTGGTACTCTCAAGGTACATGAGGAAATCTATAAACTCGCATTTAGACCCATCCCATACAATTAGTATGTCATCTACAAATCTCCTGTAGATGACTACTTTACGAAATGAATCATGGTTGAACATGTGTTGTGTCTCCCAATGATGCACCACCAGATTGGCATAGGTGTTGGCACACGAGGTGCCCATTGCCACTCCCCACTTCTGATGGTAAATCAAACCTTTAAAAGAAAATACATTGTAAGACAACACTAGGTCCAAAAGTTGACAGATGAGAATCTGTTTATCATTACTGAAGGTGGTATTTGTAAGCATAAGTTCCCTTATGGCTTGTATTCCTGCCTCATTAGGGATACAAGTAAAAAGGTTTTTCACATCGAGGGTAATTAATAAGTGCCTTCCTATCTCAAGAGCTATATCAGAGTCTTCTAAAGCCTCTAACAGCTGGTAGGTGTCCTTCAAAATAGTGGGTATATTGACCACTATAGGTCGAAGGGTCCTCTCCAAGAAGACAGAGATGTTGTCTGTAGCCCATCCATCCCCTGAAACAATCGGGCGCATGGGTGGAGGGTGGATGTTCTTGTGCATCTTGGGAAGGCCCTTAATCGTGGGTACACACACATGTTCTTTATGAAAATAATCAAATAAATCCTTGCTGAATTGCTTACACATTAACATGTCAAACAAACAATCATCTATCACTTTATGGAACTCCTGTAGAACTTCCATTGATATTAACACATAAGTTTTATCATCACTAAGCATTTCTAACATGAGAGAAACATATTGGTCAGTGTCAAACAGTACCAATCCCCCACCTTTATCAACAGGCCTGATACATATTGATTCATTTTCTGTCAAAAATGTTAATGATGACTTTTCATTAGTGCTCATGTTATAATAAGTGCATTTCTTTTTGTTACTATAAAAGTATTCATAAAGATCATTCTCACAAAGCCTGACAAAACACTCTATGTGAGTAGGAAGGGGGGGTGAAAAAACACTTTTATCTCTAAAAGATCGAACATCATTATACATGCTAGAAATAGAACTCTCATTACTGTCAAACATTAACTTCAATGTTACATTTCATAAAAGTCTAATGTCCACAAATAATTCATGTAAATTGCTCCCCTGGGATGGTATAAACGTGAGCCCTTTGTTCAAGAGAGATACATCCGAAGGAGACAGTACTAACCTGGATAAATTAAAAAATAGACAGTCTGTTGCTTGCGACGTTGTCTGTACTGAAACCCCTCTTCGGAATGTTTTCTTTTCCTTTTGTCCCAGCTGTTTGAACGCCCTCTGCTTGCTCCGGTTTTCTTTATGGGGTAAGGTAAAAAACGCTGGTTGGTGTCCTCTTTAGAAGGCAGAGTTTTACGTACGGCGCCAGCCTGTTGAAATATAGCTAATTTCTTATAGGCCTCCTGATTAGGAAGCGGTGTGGATAGAGAGTTCTCACAGCCAATGCTGGGCATATCCTCTGGTGGTGTAGCAAAAACGGCATCAGAGCTACTGCTGGAGGCAAAATTCTCATGCTGGATGTCTGAGGATGTAGCGTGAATGGTTTCAGTAACTGTTACTTCCGTTGAGGTAGAGAGGGGAGGAGCCCTCTCATCTCTTTGACCTGAGGAGGCAAACCTCGGCCAAACGAACACATTCCCTGTAGAAAAATCGCGGAAGTCTCTCTGCAACTTGCGGTGTTTCCCAAACTGTAATTTATCACTGAAAGCTTGTACTTGGGTATAGAGATGGTCTAATTTGTTCAAGCACACATCGTGCTTGAAACGTTCATTGATTTCTTTATTTAATTGTTCAATTTTGGATCTTAGTTCATTCTCAAGCGGAGTGAAATAACTAATAATAAGTTGCATGTACTTATTACTTAGATCCAAATTAAGATCTTGCCATTGTTTTAAAAGCATGGGGTGGCTTTCCCCATAGGTGGGCATGCAAAGGACACGCATGCCCCTGGGTACAATCTTAAAGTGCATGCATGCCTCAAGGTGTTTGCGCTGCCAGACATAACGTTGGTATTTAAAAAGGTCATTCTCTAGCTGTTTATATAACACATTAAACTGTTCAATATCCATCACATTTTCAGTCACTCGATCAATAGAAGAAACCTGGAGATCCAAGGTCAATAAAGGGTTCACTGTATGATACATCAATTGATTCCATTTGTCAACAGGACTCACCCTCGCCTCTGGATTGTAGTCGAGTTCCAATGAAACATTAGCCATGGTGAGTGGTATGTGGTTACAAGAACAGCAAACAGAAAAAACAAAACCACACCACGCTATGAGCCTCCAGAGAAAACAGTCAAGAATATGGAGAAGAAACACTGGTATGCTCACCACAGCAGAAATTCCAAGCTGAAAGCTAGTATGAAATGCACAGTCCACCGCTTCAAAAGTTAAAATCTCTTTATTAGAACACTGCAGACACAAAAGGATAAGCGCTTTCGCTTTTTATTTATATTTTTTCTTCCTTTCAGGTTACACAAGATTTGGCAGATACACTGTCTAAAGGTTTAACATTCGTCCCCTCAAGTAGAATGAACCTGGCAGAAACGATTTGTGATCTTAAATTCTTTGTCAGAAAGTTAAATTTGAAACATATTTTTGGATCACAACCAGATCATTCAATGAATGAATTTAGAGTGGCTAGTTGTTATAACCCTCCATTACACAATACACTGTTCACTTTTGAAAAAATATGTGAATTGGATCTGAGGAGGTTAAGTAACAATAATTGTAAATTCATTGATAACTTGAATAAAGATGAAAGGGATGATCTGGGATGTTTATTAAGGGCCAACATCAGAATAATGAACCCAGATAAAGGAGGGGTTTTGGTCTTTATTGACAATCCAGACTATCAGCAGCATATCAGGGATATTTTGAACACTGAAGTATACCAGATAGCATCTCTCAATGAATACAATAAAGCAAATCAAATTATAAAAAGCTTTATAAATGAATTATTCATTGAAGCAAGAATAGATATTCATATTTTCAATTTTTTGTTCATGTTAACACCTAGAGTCCCAGTAATTTTCGGGGTCCCCAAAATTCACAAAAATTTGTACAATCCACCTTTCAGACCTATCGTGGATGGGAGGAATTCCGCTACTTATGCATGCGCCAAATTTATAGATTCTATCTTAAAGAAATATGTGATAAAGGAAGAATGGATCATAAAAGATTCCTGGACTTTTTTAGAAAGATTAAACAAGTTTGAATATAGAGAAGAATACAGTTTTTTGACAATAGATGTCAAGGAACTGTATACGAGCATTCCGCATGATGAAGGAATAGAATGGGTGACAACTAGAATGCGTCAAAAGCATGCATCAGAGTCTGAAGTAACCCTTGTACAAGAAATGTTAGATATAATTTTATCATATAACTTTATTCTTTTTGAAGACCAATATTACATACAAAAAAAAGGTGTAGCAATGGGATCACCATGTGGTTCAAGCTATGCAAATATGGTCATGTCATATTGGGAGAGCAAATATGCTTTCTCGAATGTTCTATTTTAAGAAGTAGTGAAATTCTGTGTTAGATTTATAGATGATATTTTTATAATAATACATGGTACAAAGCAAATAGCAGAAAATTTAGTTTCCATTTTGAATCATACATCTGAATTTTTGAACTTCACCTACACATTTGATACTTCAACTATAGCATATTTGGATGTAAAGGTGATAAAGAACAGCCATTTAAAACAATATGAAGCTCTAATATATAGGAAGTCTACATATTCTAACAAATTTCTGCATTTCTCTAGTTCACATCCATTTCACCAGAAACGTTCAGTGCTCAAAGGACAATTTGTCCGAGCAGCAAGAATGATAACCAAGGATGAAAAATTTGAAGAAGAATGCAGAAATTTAATGTCTATGTTTCTGAATAGAGCATATCCATCTAATTTGATAGAAGATATAATGAATGAAGTTACAATAAAAAGAAGGAATGGGTTTTATACACCTATTTTAAATAATAAGAGCAATGTAAATGAAGTGAGTATGAATCTTAGAAATGAAGGAACCATAGAGGCATGTAATAAAAGGGGGCCTATAGGACAGGAACAAATGTTTACTTTAGCATGTATTATGAATTTTTGTTCCTACTCTACACAAATAAAAGGAATAATTCTGAAAAATTGTGATTTACTAAAGCAAGATGTTGGTTTAAACTCAGTGTTCAATCTTACACAAAATTTGTATGGAGGAAAATAAATAGTTTTAAATTCCTTTTCCAAAGGCAGAAAGACATATTTATAAGAAATCCGGGCATGATGCAATGTGATAATTGCCCATTTTGTTATATAATGGACACAGGTTACAGTATAGATATTAATGGTTATAAAATCTACCTAAAGGGGAGATATAACTGTAACACAAAGGGAGTAGTGTACATAGCAAAATGCCAAGGTTGCCCATCATTCTGTGTGGGCAAAACAGACCGTAGGATCAGAGATAGAATTGCAGAACATCTAAGAAGTATTAATCAAGTAAAAGAAGAGAATGCTTTAGCCAGGCATATTAAAATGAATCCTGACCATAAATTCAAGTTTAAAATCATACAACAGGTGCATTAAAACACCAGAGGGGGACCTATTGGTCTATTTTTGGAAAAGTTAGAACTCTTGTGGCAAATAAGGCTTAATGCATGTATATATCCAGGCCTTAATGAAAAATGTTCCATTAGCTGTTTACTAAAATTGAAGAGCTTGGAAAGGTAAAAAATATTTTTTGTATATCTTACTATATATAAAAATATGTTTTAAATAATTTATAATAAACAGTTCATAATAATATAAATGAATTTTTTAAATAATTTAAGGTTTAATATATGGTCAGTTTTTCCAACACTTTCAAAATATTTAACTCAATTTATAAGTAGTATAGTATACATATCTTTAAAATTCAGATAATTTGTATATTCTTCCCTTTATTGGAAAAAAGTAACACTCCCTATGGGTATGTTTACTTGTATATATTTTTAGTTGAGATGGCATTCGAATAATTTTCTGTGCATCTGTTTTCTTCATTTAGAATATATTAATAGTTTAAAACATTATCATACCATCATAAAATTATTGGTGATCAAAGTGTTTATAAAACATAGATACATATATATATATACACATAATTTTTTCATAATTTTTTATATATACTTTTTACGTTTTTCATATGTTTTGTATATAGTATTAATATATATTTATATTTTTTGAACATTGATCATGAGGTGCTTAATAATAATTCAGGTTTTTACCCCATCGTTTTTCCTTCTTTAAAGCGATGTTCAAAGTTTTTCATAACAGTGTACATGTTTAAAATTTACTTATTTATGTAGGATAATCCTGAATAACAGTATTTTACATAAGAGTCAATCCCAGTCTTTATGATGTATTGTCTTTTATATTATTTTAACTTATTCAATGTATTGTACTAATGTATTTTCTGAAATATAATGGATGTGAATATAGCTTTAAATTTCACTATGATTCGGGTGCGTATTTTAGCGCTAAAATTTTGAATTATTTATATAAGGGTCATTTTTAATGAATTGTCGTTTTTTCTGAAGAAGTTTTGCTATAGAGTAAGACGGAAAACGTTTGTATAAAAAGAGCGTTTAATATCATTAAAGCGGTTTTGTTTCCTAGTACGACTTTCTGAAACTTTTTACTAGTCTGTTCGTGTTTTGAAGTTTTTTATACAGACTGTGTAAGACATTCTTACAAGGAACTACAATGATAAGATCCCTATACAGGAAGCCGTCACCGCCCTGGGATCTGAATTTTGTTTTGTCAAAATGATGTGACTTCCCTTTGAACCATCCTGTACCTGTGATTTGAAATATCTCTCCTGGGAAATATTCTTTTTGGTGGCTATTACTTCAGCTAGGAGAGTTTCTGAATTACAAGCTTTGTCTGCCAAGCCACCATACCTAGTTTTTCATAAGGACAGAGTTTCTTTATGCTCCAACCCATATTTTCTACCCAAGGTTGTTTTGGAAAGTAGCCTCATTCAATATATTGACATGCCAATTTTCTTCCCAAACTTCCAAAGTAAAGGAGAATATTCACTGCATCTCCTGGATTTTCACAGACAGTTGTATTTTTACTTACATAGAACTTCAAAATGTAGAAAATCAGCTCTTTATTTCTTATTCTTACATTAGAAAATGTCAACCAGTCACCACAGTTACCTTATCGAAATGGCTAACACTATGTATATCCTACATGTATAATTCTAAGAATAGAGCTGTTTCTAATCCCGTAAAAGCTCATTCCACTAGGTCAGTAACTGCATCTGCAGCCTTTCAAGGTAGGTTACCCTTGGATAATATTGGTGCTGCACCGACATGGGCAAAACCTCATACCTTTATTACTCATTACAAAGTGGATTTAGCTTCTGGGAGTAGAGCCTCTTTTGTTTCTATGGTTCTAAGGAATATTCTCCCAGGAGACACCCTAGAGTCAGGTTGCTTGGAATGTGGCCCCATCAGTGAGAATAAAGGCGAGATTGACAACATCACATAAAGACGTTATGTATTTACCATAACATTCCATGTGTGTGTCCATCTCCACTTTTATTCTCACAACCCACCCTCCATCCCCCTGCTTATACTCCTTGAAGACCGAGTAAAACAAATTGGATACTGCAAGGCTATATAGCCTCAGAAATGATATTCTACTTGTGTGTGTGTGTTATACAGGGGAAAATTGATGACGATGTCTACAGCTACTGTCTTAACACGAAACGTTATATTCCCAGTATGTTTGGGATTCATAAACAGCATAAAAGTGTTTCTCTGTTCTAAGACTAATTGTGGATGTATCTGGTTCAAAAACATCTTATTCTACTAAATATTAGATTTTAAGTTAAATAGGTTAGTAATGAATTTCCTTATTTACTTAAAGACTCTTGGGAATTTTGACCCTGTACAGAGAGAGAGTTATTCAACAAAACATTAGTGATTATCACCACTGATGTGAAATATCTTTCTTCTGTCATATCCCACAGTATTGGGTTAGAATAGTTTTCTGATTTAATGGATGGAATTCCCTTGATTTCTACCCAAGAGAGACAAGTTTTGACACAATTGATCAAAGTGGTGTTATATAACAGTTTTGTAATTTATGAAGGGGAAATGAATGCAGTACTAGTCATGTGGGTAATTTGCTTCCCAATTTATCGAAATTTAATCATGGCATACTGGGAACAACATTTTGTTTTCAATTCAGTTTTTTAAAGATTGTTAGAATCTATATTTTTAGTTCCTATATGATACAGTTATTTTGGGTAGATTATATTAGCAATTTATTAATTATATTATACAAATATAGAGTTTTTGACATGTACATAAACCTATTCATGTCAAGAACCTATTTATTTAGATGTTATGATCTCAAAGGATTGTCAGTCATGTAAGTTTGTTCTGTCCCTTTACAGGAAGCCCAATTACTTGAATTTCTTTTCACATTTCTCTAGCTGTCATCCATATTTGCAGAAAAGATCTTTGACAAAGGAACAGATGGTCCATGTGGCAAGAATGATATCTGAGGATATAGAATTTTGTATGACATACATGTGTTAAAGAATATGCTTTTGAGGAGAGGGTTCCCTAATACCTTGTTGGATATAATTGCTGTTGAAGTAGTTCATAAGAGGAACTCAGAGATGTATTTTGTTACAGTTAAAACACTCTGGCCCTGATAAGGCTTTATGTCTTACTTATGGTATTGACTTTAACCCTATTCAGGACATTATTAATAATAATAATCGGAGTATTTTTACCCTTACCAGAGATTTTAGTGAGATTGTGGTGAGCAGCCCAAAAGTGATTTTTAGGAAAGGGATCAATATAAAAAAATTTTAGACTGTCCCAACCTTGCTTTGTCAGTTAGGAATAAAAGATATGGCTGTTACAAGTTTAATATGTGTGCCCAATGTGGCTTTATTTTAGAAGGAGACTACTAGTTTTTGAACATTTTCCAGCTCTAGCTATTAAATATTATGCCAATTGTGGTACCAAGGGACTAGTACATATATTGCAATTTGCTAGGACTGTAATGCTTTTTATATAGGGAAAACTAAATGTGGTTTGCAGGAATATGTATATGGAGATAATTTTAATATTTTGAAGAAGAAGAAAACTAGTAATGATCTCTCTAGGCACAATTTATTATTCTCTAACCATTCTTTTTTTTCTGTTTTGGAACAGATACAGGTTGACCCTAGAGTCAGTCCTTGGGACAAGTTTTTAGAGGTCAGGGAACTTTGGTGGCAATTGAGATTTAATTCCATTTTTCCACCAGGTTTAAAGCACACTCTTTCTTTGGTAAGTTTTTTGAAGTTAAGGCATTGAAAAACATTAAATTTGACATTTTACTATTAATTTTTATGTTGGAGTTGGGAAGGTTTTTATTCATTAACTTATTGTGAATGTATCCAATGAATTGAATGAAATTGTGACATGTGGCTAAGGCGAGAGGTTGTTTAATGAGATTTTTATGGAAGCATTTTAGTTCTGAGGAAGTCCCTGATTTGAAATGGACAAAAGCACTTAACTTTTATTGTTTTTTGCTCTTAGTGATTGCTGCAGCCAACCTGATTCCATGGATGTCTTTAACAGATTTTGAGTTTGTTTTTGACATCTTGGCTTGTTCTGTTGTTTTAAAGGCATGATATAACACATTTGTGATATAACACATTTCTGAGAACTGTACAGGCAGACCAGATCACAATCTGTAGGATAAAGGTACAGAGTATTGCCATCGTCAAGGCTGGGCAGAAACAGAGCATGTATCACTGTCCAAAGATCTGATTATAGAATATAGCACTTGATCTGAGCTATGTTCTTCAAATGAAAATTTAGTGTCTTGATAATGGTTATTAGGGGGTCCTTCAGTGACAATATTTCTTGAAGAATGATGCCCATATCTTGAAAGTGAGAAATAAATTCCAGTTGGTTTCCTCCTTATGTAATAAACAGAGAGGGGGAGAGCAGGGGAGCATGAAATGGATGTTGCTGGCATGCGTCATCACTACTGTGGTCTTAACAGTGTTGAGCTTTAAATGACTGAGTTATCCAACCAAAGATTGAATACGAGCAGTCTTCTAGACCTGAAATGTCTCTCACAATGTCTGTAGAAATGGGGAGACATACCTGAGTGTCATCTCCCTATGACTGGCAGCAAATACCTCTCCATACATACTAGATGAAAATAGATAACATCAGGTATGAAAGTTATCATAACTACAGATCCATGTTGAACCATTTTTGTCTAGTTCAACATCCCTCCCTTCCTCCTTTCCCCTTACAAATTGCCATTTCATATCTTCTGGGGCTCAAATGGACCTTGACTAAGACCCTGTCTGCTTGTTCCATATCTACTTCTTAATGTGGAATATTTGGGGATTCCATTTTCTTCAACTATATAGTTTTTGTATATAATTAGAATAGTCAGAAAATTCAATCTGAGGGAAATCAGTTAGAAGGAGGAAATTGTGAGTAGATGAGGAGTCAGAGCTGTCAGATCCAATACTCTCACATGAGGCACTGAGGTCAGATCCAGTCAGATCCAACAACCCAAACATTGAACCCGATAAAAACAGACAACACAGATCTATTGTTATGGTAACCATATCATTTCATTTCTATTAACTTTTTATGTACCTTAGAGTAATATTTAAAAGTCCCTGGTGTTTAGTACCCCCCCAGTACTTGCTCATTAGTCTAGTGGAATTTAGAGGTATGGCAAACCCCCACCCCCCACACACATTTAAACATTTGTACATACATACACACACACACACACACACACACACACACACACACACACACACACACACACAACACAATCACCATAGATCAGACATCCCCCTCATCTGATCGCTCGCATGAACATATAACTTGGCTTCCGATGACGTATGAACTATACACTGGAATTGATGCTGACAGAGTTTATAGTCATTGAGAAGAAAACTCAGTCATAAGAATAGAACAAATGGGTAACAAAATAAAGTCATATGGGGCAAAAGATCATTTATTGTAAAATAAAGTCATAATGGAAAACTGTAAAAAGAGAAAGAATCTAAACATGGCATGGATACACTACAAAAAGACATTTGACAGTATCCCACATTCATGGATAACAGTGCTTAAAAATTTATAAGATATTTCCTACAGTGATTTATTATATTGTAGCGGCCATGAAACAGTGGTAAATCCCTTTGCAGTTAAGCCATGATAAAGGACAAATTATTATTCCAGGGATAAAAATTCAAAGCGGATAGTCCAGGGTGACTCTTTGTCACCACTGCTGTTTTGTCTTGCCCTTAACCCATTAAGCTGTTTACTTAAGAAAATTAGTTCATGACTACAATATGGCTCCCAGAAAACAACAATGTGTAAAGACTTCTCATCTTCTTTTTGTGGATGATTTAAAACTGTATAGTTCGTCATATGAGGAACTGAAAGCATAACTGCAAGTCATCAAAACTTTTTCAGATGAAATAAGAATGTCATTCTTGATAAATGTGCAAAAACAACCTTTAAAGCAGGAAAGCTGCAGCACCAATGAATGTCTGTTTGGGACAAGAATGTGATATAAAAGAACTTGAGCAAGAGGGACTGTATCAATATTCGGTAATTGATGAAGGATCAACAATAAAATATAAACAAATGTGAATAAAACTTAGTAAGGAATATTTTAGAAGACTAAAATTAATACTGAAAACAGTGTTGACATCTAGGAACAAATTCCAAGCTATAAACCAATTTGATGTTCCTGTCCTAATTTATAATGTTGGATCAGTTGGACAGGAGAACAAGAAGAATGCTTCATGCTTATCAAATCATTTATAAAAATCAATGTATACCAAGATTATATATTCCCTGTTCTGAAGGAGGTATGGGCCTCCTCAAAATTGATTACATGTATAGATCTACAGTTATAGGACTGCATACATATATGCTGACCTCACAAGACCCAATGTAGTGAAAGTTTTAAAACATGAGGAGAATAAGTCCAAGATGACTTCTGTGCTTAGTTTTGCAGAAGCATAACAGTGTCAAGCTGTCAAGGAATTCAAACCAGAAGTCGTTAAAAATCAAGCAGCAACTGACTGTGCCAAAAAAACAGAAGAAAGAATATAAGGTAAAGAAGCAGATGAGAAGGCAAGAAATGTGGAAAATGCACAAATATAGTTGCAAGTATAGAAAACTAAAAATCACTGCTCCGGCACTATTAAGGCTGCCCTTATTAAATCCTTTTCAATTCCTGTTTCACCATGTATATATACCATCAACGAGACGAGAAATATTTCTATAGTTTAATTTTAAAATCCAAGAACAAAATCCACAGACCAGAAACACATAGATTAAGCGCTTTCGTCTCCTTTACGGAGACTTCATCAGAATCTATTTTACATTGTTCATTTGTATTTTTATACCTTCCAATAGCATGTCTAATTAGTTGATTAACTAATATAACAATTAGCCACATTTAAAGAGACATTCCTTTTCTTAGCGTAGTGCTCTTGAATATATTGGGATAACCCATACTAAAAAACAATCATCGTTCAATATTACTAATTATTGAATACTTTTATAATAAATACTTTTATAAGTTCATAGTAAAGTTGAGTATAGGGAGATGATCTGGCAATTAAGATTGGATGCTTGCAGTAGTAAAGGCCTTAATGATCACATATCAATCACCCCTGCATTGAAAATATTAGCAATGGACCCGAAGAAATTAAAATGTTAAGAATAAATTGTTTATTCAAATACATGCCTACATTGGTTGTTAACAGATCAAAAATTTATTTTCAACCTTTATAGCTTTTATAGTTGTTGTTTTTAACAGCTGTTTTTAAATCTGCATTTATAGACGTTTACCACATTTGCTTTTATATCTGTATTTACATCTGCCCTTATAATGGCTAGATATATTATATTGTGTGACGTTTTAATCTTTCTCAATTTTAAGGGCTATCATTTATTAACTTATATTCACCATTTTTAACACTCACTATATACATTAAGTTATTACAATGTGTTATTTATATTATAGTTGAGATATATATTCATGTTCAAATAGAGACATAAATATGGGTATACATGTACATATGTATATACATATTATCAACATACATACCTCCTGTTTTATACAGTATTTTTATATATATTTTATATAGTATTTAATATTATAATTAATATTATTCATTTTTATAGGACACAATCAATTATACACACCATTATTTATATTAATATCTATTTTCATATTTATATTTATGGATGTTTACATATTTATATTTACATTTATATTTATATTTACACAATATTATGTTTATATGCACATTTTTAACTTATATTACAAGTTTTAGAGAATTTGTTCTTGAGCCTCTGTTTATTCTAATCTACTATGAACTTATAAAAGTATTTATTATAAAAGTATTCATTAATTAGTAATATTGAACGATGATTGTTTTTTAGTATGGGTTATCCCAATATATTCAAGAGCACTACGCTAAGAAAAGGAATGTCTCTTTAAATGTGGCTAATTGTTATATTAGTTAATCAACTAAATAGACATGCCTATTGGAAGGTATAAAAATACAAATGAACAATGTAAAATAGATTCTGATGAAGTCTCCGTAAAGGAGATGAAAGCGCTTAATCTATGTGTTTCTGGTCTGTGGATTTTGTTCTTGGATTTTAAAATTAAACTATAGAAATATTTCTCGTCTCGTTGATGGTATATATACATGGTGAAACAGGAATTGAAAAGGATTTAATAAGGGCAGCCTTAATAGTGCCGGAGCAGTGATTTTTGGTGTTTTGTGCTACTTTTGGTTACAAGTATAGAAAACTCTTGGAACAACCTCATGTTGATTAGGATCGAACACAGAAATGGTTAAGGAGAGGTGAATTTAAACCAAAAGATAAAAGGTTAATACTGGCGGCCCAAGATAATGGACTGCGTATACATTGGTTTAAATAGTCCATTGAACATGTGGGAGAAACAGACAAATATAGGTTTCGTAAAACAGAACTGGAAACAGCCACACATCTTATTGCTGGTTGTGATATATTAATGGCAGAAGGACTGTATACTGAAAGGCATAATCATGTGGCAAGACTGTTGCATTGGAGATTGTGCAAACGTTATAATGTTGAAGTAGCTGAAAAACACTGGAAAAATGAGCCACAGAGCATTATAGAAAATTATGAAGTTTATATCCCATGAGATCGCCCTTTACCAACAGTTCAAAAAAATAGATGTGAGAAAACCAGATATAGTAGTCCATGAAAAGAAGACAAAAGTGACATTAATCATTTAAATTGCTACACCTAGTGACTATAGTGTCTCACGTACAGAGAGGGACACTAAGTCATAAAATACCAGGATTTGCAAGAAGAAACGAGGGCAGTGTGGAAGAAGGATATCCAGACAGTTCCAATAGTAGTGGGAGCAATGGGTCTTATAAAAACGAATTTACAATTATACTTAGATATCTTGCCGATACATGTAAATCCACATGTATTGTGGAAGGAGTCATTACTGGGCAGATGGCGGGGTGCTGCGAAGATCACTTCTGGCTAACATCAAAGATTGAAGCAATACTAATTTCTTGAACTTTAATCATACTTTGACTTAGAAATGCAGTCCATTCCCATCATGGTATTAAAAACCCAAAAGATTTGGAGAAATTAAAAAAAAAGTGACATATTCATTCATCCATAACACACACACACACACGCACACACACACACACACACACACACACACACACACACACACACACACACACACACACACACACACACACACACACACACCCACATATACCTACACTGCGTGTCCCATAACTAAGTCCCCCACTGTAACCACCCAGGTAGACACACACAGACACCTGAGACCACTCATAACTTCTACAGACCTACATCCATGAAAAGACACACATGCATGCACTTACTCACACATACAACTCTACTACTGCCTCTCCACTAAACTGTCTGACTCTTAGCTTTAATGCAGTTTCTCCAATTAGAAGTAATGGGTAGCACTGCCTTTTGGGCATCCTAATTTTCACAGCCCAACAATTGTATGTATCTATAGGCTGTCCAAATTACTTACGACAGACACTTCTGGGAGAAAAGACATGACTCATTATCATATGTTGCTCCCATAGAATGTCTCATTAACATTGTGGTAAGCTGTGGGGACAGTCTACCTTGGGGATGCTACAGACTTGGCTAGGGCTGTCTAATAATTGTAATTGGCTACCGTAAGTGGAAAAATGTCCTCATTGTGGTTTACCATTGGTGACAGCATTTTCTTAATTCCAGTGCTTTTGTTTCTTTCTTTGAGATCGAAGGGATTAAATTCCGTTGAATTGTGGGAGAAGATGGGAACTAATCTTTTTTATTTAATGTTAGAAAAACATGCTAAGGTTTTCTTAACAGTGCTGCCAAAAATGACAGATGTGTGAGTATTTTTCTTTTTTTTAGTTTGTACTTTGTATAGTTATATCATTTTCTACATTTACTCTATTAACTGCATCATTATTGTGATTATAATTATTGTATCAGGAGTTATAAAATTTCAGGGCAGTACAGAAAACAAACTTGGTGTTTTTTTCTGTGAGGGTAATGGGTTTGACTGCTTTTGAACTGTAGAAGCGGAAACTAACCATTTTATTTAAGACAAGGAAATCATTAACTATTAACTATTTAAAGACTGTGGTAGTAGCTAGGAACTAGCCTTTCTGTTTAAGGTAAGGGAATAAGGCTTTCTTGACAGAGCTACCAGAAGAAAAAGAAAAAAAGACTGCTATGTGAGCATTTTGAGTGCCTCTTGAGTTGTAAATGCAACTTAAAAAGCCTCTACCATGGTTATAGTAATTGGTCCTACTAATAAAAGCTACAGGATAGAGAGTGCCACTTCCAAAAACCTTGCTCTCAGTACAAGTGACTTACTCTGGTGTAAGTCTGCCCTTACCGAAAGACTTCTTGTCAGTGTAAGCGACTTACTTTGGTGTAAGGCCTATCTATAAACAGGCTTACACCAAGGGGCCAGATTCCAGAAGACTTGCTGTCAGAGTAAGTCACTTACACTGAGAGCAAGTCTTGGAGTAAGTGAATTACTCTGAGAGCAAGTCTTCTGGAATCTGACCTCATATTTTAGAAGCCACCCACTTCAATTAACTGAACCTCAATTACCCTTCCATTCATATTTTCCTACCCACTAGTTGTATGCTGCAAAACAGACAGCTCTAGCAATCTTTTCCTACTTAATTTTGCAGTCTGTTGTTAATATCAACACCTGTTGCTCTTCTTCAAAGTAGCTATAAACAAATAAAACAGAGTATACACAGTTTCATTAAAAATACATCTTTTTGCAGAACTCCCCACTTCAGTGCCTCTGACAAAAGTAAGATTAGATTTTAACTAGTAGTCCACATTTATTTCAGTTTTTTATGTAGGGAGGATCTTACTCTAACTATGAAGGTAGGAAACAGTTATCTCAAGTAGTGTACGAACTATACCATGCAAAGAGAAAATAATTCTGTCATTCTTGATATATATTCTTAAGCATCTGTGAGAAGATTGTCTTCTCATAATATTCAGTCTAAAGTATCAGTAGTATCCACAGCCTCTGAGCATAAACACATACAGAAAGATTCTGAAATCTACACTCACAATCTTTATCAGGGATTTTACCTACCAAGACACTGACTGAGTAAACTACTTAATGTCAAGTAAATACATCCAAACATGAGTTGACTGTGTTAAGCAAACAAGTTTGAAACGATAGTATAAAATTCAGGCTGTGATGGCAAAATCTTATCTATCCTAGTGGCAAAGCCAGGATCTTAATGTACCCCACTCATCCCTCTGTAATTAACACAGGTCATGATCCTGTTTTTATCCTTTGAGTAAAATAAAAATCTTTTATAAATAAAATCAACCTGTACTTATGAATACAAACTGGGATGATGTCTTCAGTGATCCAAATAAGTCTACTGATCGGTTCTGTGATACTGTGAACTTCTGCATTCATGCATACATACTGATAAGCTGCAAATATACAAATCAATTCAACAAAAAAAGTGATGGTGGAATCACAAAATTAATAAGTCACATAACAGGAAAGAGAAGTACTACTTAGATTTCAAACTTTACTATAATCGTAGATTATATGAAGGACAGAAACTACTTAATTCTTCTGATATATTTCAGCTCTTCATCACCATAAGTCCCCCTTTTTCCCCGTTTTACTACATGGGGTTGAGGTATTGTGTTAACTGTCACCAACACTGTCGATTCAGTGCCAAACTCTTGCCTTCTTCAACACTCATGCCTGACTGTCGCAGACCTTCTTTCACACAGTCCATCCACCTCTTTGCTGGAAGTCCTCGCTTCCTCTTACCTTCTTCCTGTCTGTCCCAAATCTTCCTCACCAGATTGTCTTCTGCTTTTCTGCATGTATCCAAACCACTGTAATCTGTTCTCTTTGATATTTTATGCAATTGGAGCTCCTTTGGCTTCTGCTCTTATGTCCATATGTCTTCATCTGTCCCACAGTGTGCATCTTACCACTTTTCTCAGACACTTCATTTCCATCACCTCTAGCTTCTTCAACTGTTCTGCGTTTACTGCCCAGGTTTCTGTACCATATAGTAGTACTGGTCACATCACTGTCTTATACACCTTACTTTTCAGCTTCTTTGGCATTCTTCTGTCTTAGACTACACCTGACATTCTATGCCAGTTGGCTGCAGCCCCTCTGATTGTAGCTTTGACCTCTTATTTCAGACTTCCCTTCTCCTCAACCACCCCTCCCAGATATTTGAAGCTGTTCACCTGTTCCACTATATTCCTTCTCAGCGTCTTCTGATTTCCCCAATTAGCTGCCATTACCACAGCCTTATCTGTGCTTAGTTTCATCCCATGTGCCTTCAGTTTTTATTTTTCTCCTATCCTTTGCTGAAGTTCTAGCTCAGAGTCTGCCTGTAATTCCACATCATCTGCATACAGCAACTTTGTTGATCTGTCCCCTCTGACCTGTTTGCTAATGTAGTCCATCATCAGTATGAACAGCAGTGGGCTCAGAGCTGAACCCTAATGTACACCCACTCCCACTGGGAACCCCTCTGTGAGGCCGAACACTGTTTGAAATTGAGTCACTGTGTCTTTGTACATAGCCTGGACTAATTCTACCAATGTTTCTGGGACTTCAAACCACTTCACTACTGCCCAGATCAACTTTGCATCCTGATCTAAATCCAAACTGTTCATCTCCCATCTTACATTCTACTACTCTGAGTATTCATTTATCAATCACCCTTTCCAGAACTTTCATGCAATGTGACAGGAGTTTGATGCTTCTGTACTGCCCAGAGTTGTGGATGTCCCTTTTGTTCTTGTACACTGGCACAAGTCATCTGGGATACGCCTTTCTCTCCACACTGCTATTAGTACCCTCAGGAGCCATTTTCCCCTATCTCACCCAGCATCTTTATCATATCTGCTGTGACCTCATCTAAGCCTGCTGCTTTCCCTGACTTCATTTTCCTTAGTGCTGTTCTTACTTCTTCTAGGGTGGGCACCTCTTCTTCTCTCATTGTATGCTGTTTCTGGGGCAGTAGAGCTTCTGTGGGCTTCTTTATTCAGAAGCTGCTGAAAATACTCCTTCCATCTGCCTTTGATGTCCTGTGGGCTGGTGAGCAGGTTGTTGATGGCATCCTTTATGAAGGGTGTCTGACTATCGTCTTTATCTTAAAAAATAAATAAATAAATAAATAAATAAAATACCACCACTGACTGAGGAAAAAAAGAAATAAAATGCAGTGTTAGCGTAACACAGCTTTAATCTCTGCTTTCATCCAAAGGACTTCTTCAGAACAGAATGAAAAAGCATCATACCTTCACAATTTATAAGAACTGATTATTCCCTACAGAATTAATTAATCCATTAAACAATTAAATAATGTATCCTGAATCATAAAACAATAATAAAAATAATTATAAAAATATATTATAATGTAGTAACATATGTTGCCTACATTTCATCTATTTATTTTTAACTTACGATATTTTAAAAAGCATTTTATGTTAGTAACATCATTCAAGCCAGGTTTTTTGTCAGCTTGCAATTTGATCTGCCATTTGGCTTCCTTCTGCAATGGTGCAGCAGTAGCGTTGTTGCCTCACAGCAAAAAGTTCTCCTGTTCGATTCTTGGCTGGAGTGCGGGGAGTGCCTTCTGTGTGGTGTCTGCATGTCTTCCCCGCTGTTGGGTGGGCGTTCGAAAGACATGCGTAAATGGGCGTGCCTTAGTTGAAGGTTGAACATCGAGCTGGCACCTCAGCATTCGTCAAAATCTACTGCCAATCATTAGCAGACCGAAGTTCCTTAACCGGAAAAGCTGAAAGACAACAACAACATTTGGCTTCCTTCTGCTCTGAATAATTTTTGAAGTCACCACCTCTCATATCAACTGCACCTTGTTCCAGAATAGAAAAACAAAACTTTTTAAACCCAAAACATGTAGTACTGTGTTTATACAAAGCGTTATTCATGTCTTTCCTTTTAATACTGTACAAATGTTCTCTCATTCTTTTATATAAATTTCTAGTTGTCAAACCGACATAGAATTCTTGACATTTGTCACAAACAGCAACATAAATAACTTCTTTGGTTTTACAGCTAAACACACCTGGAACAGGTATGGTATAAGGAATGTGTGGAAGTGTGACGAACGGACCCTCTAATATATCTGCACATAGTGCACTCATGGCATTTATACATACCCCTATTTTTCCGACTACTAAGATAATTATAAATCATAACATCCCTTTCTTTCTCAAACATTTTTTTCAAATTATGGTTGTTCCTATACACAAATCTAGGTTTATCACCCACAGTTAAAAATAAAGAAAAAGGAAAACGAATCCAGGCCAACACAGGTTTATTAACGAAACACAGACGAAGGTTTACCTAGGTTTCGTCCACATAGGACTTCTTCAGAATACTGAAGTCACAATTAAATACCATGTATATATATATATACAACGCCCATCAAACCAATTAAACAATTAAACAAAATTAATCAAATTTAAAGGTATACACATTATCACTACATACTATAAAATGCCTACAATAGATAAATAGAATAAAAACAACTATTGAACATTCTATTTAATACTGCCTACTTAACTAAATAAAAATATAAATATATGAATATAAATATATATAAATATATGAATAATGGTTACTAAAAATCTGTACAACAACTATAACAATGATAAATATATCATAACATAAAATGTTATATTAGTAAAAAATGTATATAAAAATGTGTACATGGAAATGTATGTATATGAGTGAAAATATATGTATAAATAAGGAAGTAATAAAAAATACAAAATACTAAATACATAATAATGTTTGCACTACCGCCCTAAAATATGTTTCAATTTAAGATAGGGCTTAATAGAACTAAACTCATTAATACCAGGATAATTGTGTGCATTTAATCTCAACTGCCACCTTAATTCACAAACATCCAAGTGAGCATCTGTAATCCTACCTTGGAGGTCAATCTTAACCTGCTGTAAAACACAAAACTTAAAAGAGTGACCAATATTGTCAATTAAATGTCTAGCTAGGGCATTAGTAGTTTTGTGATGTTTCATATCCAAAAGGTGTTCCCTTACCCTATCCTTAAAGCATCTACTAGTTTTTCCTACATAAAATGCTTCACAGTCCTGGCACTTAGCAAGATATATCACATTATTAGTATGACAGTCAAAGTGACCTGTGACTGAAACAAAACAATGATTGATGTTGAAACTCTTACCGGTTGTTAAAATACAAGAACAGACCTTACACCTACCACATTTAAACGTGCCAGAAGGCCTGTTATTAGAGAACCTACTAGACACTGAACAACGTTCAAACATATCCTTAAACGAAAAATCCTTACGATAAATGAACGTAGGGTTGTTGTGAAAGTGTAACTTAAATTCATGGTCCATCTGTAGGAAACCCCAAACTCTATTAACTATTTTCTTAATCATATCAGAATCCCCATTGTATGTTGAAACAAACAATAACGGCTTAATGGTCAAAAACTGTGACCTGTTAGTTGATTCAGGTTTTTGATAATCAGACCCCCCCTGCACCTATTATCTATTAAGATAGGGCTTAATAGAACTAAACTCATTAATACCAGGATAATTGTGTGCATTTAATCTCAACTGCCACTTTAATTCACAAACATCCAAGTGAGCATCTGTAATCCTACCTTGGAGGTCAATCTTAACCTGCTGTAAAACACAAAACTTAAAAGAGTGACCAATATTGTCAATTAAATGCCTAGCTAGGGCATTAGTAGTTTTGTGATGTTTCATATCCAAAAGGTGTTCCCTTACCCTATCCTTGAAGCATCTACTAGTTTTTCCTACATAAAATGCTTCACAGTCCTGGCACTTAGCAAGATATACCACATTATTAGTATGACAGTCAAAGTGACCTGTGACTGAAACAAAACAATGATTGATGTTGAAACTCTTACCGGTTGTTAAAATACAAGAACAGACCTTACACCTACCACATTTAAACGTGCCAGAAGGCCTGTTATT
This sequence comes from Protopterus annectens, assembly GCF_019279795.1. Classification (NCBI taxonomy): domain Eukaryota; kingdom Metazoa; phylum Chordata; order Ceratodontiformes; family Protopteridae; genus Protopterus; species Protopterus annectens. The sequence continues at coordinate 1,457,166,496 of NC_056744.1, read as the reverse complement.
AGAGAACCTACTAGACATTGAACAACGTTCAAACATATCCTTAAACGAAAAATCCTTACGATAAATGAACGTAGGGTTGTTGTGAAAGTGTAACTTAAATTCATGGTCCATCTGTAGGAAACCCCAAACTCTATTAACTATTTTCTTAATCATATCAGAATCCCCATTGTATGTTGAAACAAACAATAACGGCTTAATGGTCAAAAACTGTGACCTGTTAGTTGATTCAGGTTTTTGATAATCAGACCCCCCCTGCACCTATTATAGGTTGATAAAAACCTGCCTCCCTTTTACCTCTAATTTCATTAAAAACATCCTTACATAAACTCTCAGGATATCCTCTTTTCAAAAATAGAGAGATCATAAAATTAAGTTCTTCCACAAATTCACTGAAATCACTAACCATTCGGGCCGCTCTGCCCATTTGTCCCTTAATAATAGCCCTTTTCTGATGTTTAGGATGCCAACTATCAAACTGTAGGTAAGAATTAGAAAAAGTTGGTTTCCGAAATGTATTAGACTTAATTAACCCACTGTCTCTATCAATAGTTAATCTAATATCCAAATAAGTGATTGACTGTGTACTGAACTCATAGGTGAAATTCAAAAACCAAACGGTGTTATTTATGTGATGTAAAAATGCTTCCAGCACCACAGTATCACCTTTCCAAATGATAAATATATCATCCAAAAAGCGTGAATAAAATTTGACATACTTGTAAAACACACTATAAAATAAATAGTGCTCTTCCCAAAAGGCCATGATGTAATTTGCATAAATTGGGGCGCAATCTGCCCCCATGGCTACCCCAGTTTGCTGTTTGAAGTAATGTCCCTCAAAAAATAAAAAATTATTTTGAAGGACTATTTCCATCAACTTAACCATAACATTAATTTGTTCCTGTTCATACACTCCAGTTGCATATAATTGTTCTTCTAGCCAACTTAAACCCGTGTCATGGGGTATAACCGAAAACAAGTTACATACATCAATGGTTAAGAAGCATATATTGTCACTAATGCCACATTCATTAATCCTTTCCAAAAAATGCCATGAATCCTTTGTGATGTAGGGAAACTTGGTAAAACCCAATTTCATATGCTGGTCCAAATATTGACTAATAAAATATGCTTTACTTCGTTTGCCGTCAACTATGGGTCTAAAACGCACATTATCCAATCCTTTATGAATTTTGGGAATCCCAAATATACCACTAACCACAGGGTGAGGGTTATTCATATACTCAAATTTAACTTCATTCAACTCACCCTGATATAGCATGTCTTCCAATAATAAATCTATTTTCCTATATGCATTATTGATTTTGTTAATACTTGTTTCCACATAGTTGTCCTTCATCAACAGTGACATCATAATGCAAATGTAGTCGCTGTTATCAATAATCACAACTCCATTGCCCTTATCTGGCTTCATTATTCTAATATTGTCAATACTATAAATATCTTGCAATACATCCTGCTTATTTTTAGTCAAATTCAAATGAATACTCCTCGTGTACTGTTTGAAGTGTTCCCTAATTTCAAATTCACACAGTCTGTCAAACAATGCTATCATGGGATTCTGGAGTGGGTTGAAAACACTAGGTTTAGAAATATCCCTACTATTTTGAGTGTTATCACAGTGGTTAGCTTTATCAAAAAATATCTGTAAGTTCATTTTCCTTGTGAATAATTTTAAATCAATAAGAGTTTCAACTAAATTACCTTTCCTACATGGGACAAAATTAAAACCCTTAGAAAAAAGATTAACATGTTCCGTACTAAAACTAGCACTTGAATAATTATATAGTTTAAAATCATGTGTATCATTAACCAAAATAATGGGATTACACAAAAGCCCATCCGTTGGCTCATTAAAACCAAAGTCAGCCAAATGAACATAATCAACAACACTAGCATTAAAATTTAAATAATTGGAAGTGTTAACATTAACTTACTGTCATTGCACAACCAAATAAATCATCCAAGGAACAATTGAGTGAAGCATTAGAAGGAATACTTTGGTTATTCACATCTAACTCATTTGATAACATTAGTATAGAGTCAGTCAGGGGAGACAACCCCATATGGGGGCCATGTTGCTGATTTAACTCAATATTGTCATTAATGGAACCACAATTGTCGTCAATGACAAAATCATAAGTACTTAAATTAAGTAAAGAGTCATACAATTGAATTTTGTCATCACCTAAACACTTAGAAAATGACGAAGATTTATAAATGTCTTGAGTGTCCATTATGTGATCCACACATGCATTGGACTCGAAGCTTAGATTGTTAATAAAATCACAACTTGTCAAATCACATTTCGGATGTGCAAAAATACACTTGGGACTGAACCCACAAGCATTCAGAGTACCTTCATGCCACGCATGTCCAGCAACCACATCCCTAGTGGTGTCAACTGCTGAAATGACTCCCCCACTCACCTCACACTTTCCGCAATCCGAAATATCAGAATGACAGTCTGGACGACAATAGTTGTTGACAACTACGAATGATGTATTTGGCGTTAAAAACGCACCATGAAAAACGCTATTGTCTCCGGCTGACACATGTAGATTGCACTCATCCACGCCGCCTAATGTTGTTATACTCGGATAGCAAAGGGAAAAATTTACCTGCATGGCCTCCAAGCCCCTTGCTGAGCGTTGAACCCCTGGCGCCCAACTTTGGGTCGTGTCCCCAAACGTCCCACATCGTTCTCGTCGTTGGAGGATGGTTCCCTGTTCCGAATCCTCTTCGAATGCCTTACACCATCCTCTAAAGGGTGTTTGTCCTCGGAGCCACAACTAACGTCTGGATTACCTCTGACGTCATGACGCCACAAGCTTCCTTCGGATGATTGGATGTTCCTCCTCGAGTAGAATGTCGACGTAAATCCTTCTTAGATTTGGGGTAAACGCTACCAGCTTCGTAAATCTTCATATCCCTCTTAATTTTTTGCGATTTCTTGTTAAATATTGAAACACAACTATTGTCAATGTCCTTAATAATGTTAGTATAATTAGTGTAGTAGCGATCGAACAATAAATCTTGAAGAATGCTTTCATTGATAGACTCTAAATCAGCAATAAATGCTTCAATCTTAATGTTATTGTATTTGACCATTATATTCATAATGTCTAACCCAGTCTTATTGAAAAGATCATGTAATTCATCCAACATATGTTTATTGCCATCAACCCCATTCGGGTATCTCCACACTCTCAGTCCTTTCGGTACCATCCCCAGCTCAATATTCCTAGTTAAACAGCTGTTTTCAAGCTGGGTTCTCTTCAGTTTAAGCAATTTGTGCTCAAACTCTTTCAATAATTCAGCCAAAGTTTTACCAATAATAACATTATTTTGATTAATGGGTTCGCAGTCAGAAGCAAAATTAAAACTATTAGATTTCCAATAGGCAGTGTTAAGACCAATTGGCTGCTTGTTACCAATATCAAAGCGCACTTCCTTAACATTCCCATTAAACAATGGGGGAACATTACAATCAGTTATAACCGGCACAGTACCTGTGTGAGGAGTTGCTTGAGTGAGTGGCAAGCCTAAACTCCCCAACGAAGGTGAAATAGATGTAGGCAAATGTCTCTCAGTAAGGCTTTTAATTTGAATGGAATGTTCCTAGTTGAACATTAATTCGTTGTAATAAATCCATAATGCTGGTCAAGGAACATTCGTTCTCCATAACAAAATCCAAACCAAGAACCAAACCTCCACAACGAACCAAAAATAAAGAAAAAGGAAAACGAATCCAGGCCAACACAGGTTTATTAACGAAACACAGACGAAGGTTTACCTAGGTTTCATCCACATAGGACTTCTTCAGAATACTGAAGTCACAATTAAATACCATGTATATATATATATATATATATATATATATATATATATATATACAACGCCCATCAAACCAATTAAACAATTAAACAAAATTAATCAAATTTAAAGGTATACACATTGTCACTACATACTATAAAATGCCTACAATAGATAAATAGAATAAAAACAACTATTGAACATTCTATTTAATACTGCCTACTTAACTAAATAAAAATATAAATATATGAATATAAATATATATAAATATATGAATAATGGTTACTAAAAATCTGTACAACAACTATAACAATGATAAATATATTATAACATAAAATGTTATATTAGTAAAAAATGTATATAAAAATGTGTACATGGAAATGTATGTATATGAGTGAAAATATATGTATAAATAAGGAAGTAATAAAAAATACTAAATACATAATAATGTTTGCACTACCGCCCTAAAATATGTTTCAATTTAAGATAGGGCTTAATAGAACTAAACTCCTTAATACCAGGATAATTGTGTGCATTTAATCTCAACTGCCACCTTAATTCACAAACATCCAAGTGAGCATCTGTAATCCTACCTTGGAGGTCAATCTTAACCTGCTGTAAAACACAAAACTTAAAAGAGTGACCAATATTGTCAATTAAATGTCTAGCTAGGGCATTAGTAGTTGGCCTGGATTTGTTTTCCTTTTTCTTTATTTTTGGTTCGTTGTGGAGGTTTGGTTCTTGGTTATCACCCAGAGTATTGGATAAATCCCGATTTCCTTCAATAATATTCCAATTGCGTTTTATAACGTCACATATATCAGTGTTATCCAATGTCATATCCATACTAAAACATAACAGTTCATCATTCTTTTGGATGTTATTCTCAACACGATTCTTAGATGAAAAAAATATTCCTTTCTTTAAAATAGGGGGAAATTTTATTTCCCTCTCTTCCCAAATATTTTTTGCCATGTCTCTCAATATTTTTTCTTCATATCCTCTTTCCATAAAGAGGCTAATAATGTAATCAAATTCAGTAGCCAGAAGATGATCTTCACTAGTCATCCTACTGGCACAAATTAACTGGCCTCTTGGAATATTATTTTTGATAAATTTAGGACGTTGACTAGTAGCATGTACATAGGTATTCTTAAAAGTCTTTTTTCGGTAAATGCTACTAACAAATTTTTTGGATCCATCATCCCAACTTAATAACACATCTAAAAAGCTAATAGAGCTACCTTTGTCTCCCACTACAAATTGCAAGAAGTTTGACTTCTCATTTAACTGATTAACAAACCTCATGACATCATGTAAATTTCCTTCTATAATAAATACTAAATCATCAATAAACCTTTTATAGTAAATAATATTAAATGAACATTCTACGGATTTTAGAACTGACTGTTCCCACCACCCCATAACTATATCTGCGAAAGAGGGTGCTACTGGAGAGTCCATCGCTACTCCTCTAATCTATTTGTAATACTTCTGATTAAATATAAAATAATTGTTATTTAAAAGCACTTCCAAACATTCACAATAAAATAGGCTCTAACATACTCTATACCTATGTCTTGAGGAATGCAAGTATACAATGATGTCACATCAATAGTAAAAAGCACATGTGATTCAGGATCAAACATAACATTTTCACTAAATGATTTAATACTATTTAAAAAATCCCAAGAATCCCTTATATAAGAATCTATTTTCCAAACTAACGGATTTAATAATGCATCAACCATCAGAGAAATACCATAAGTCACATAATGGGGAGCTGCAATTATTGGTCTAAAAGGAGGACTACTAAGACACTTATGTGTCTTAGGAATACCAAACAAAACTCCCACTTCAGGATGTTCAACATTACAAAAATTATATGACACAGAATCCAAGTTCCATTTGTCATAGAGAAAATCACTAACATATTTAAAACGTCTAGTTATATCATTAGATTCAACATTAACATATTCACTGTCATTAAGCATGTTTTCCATTTTAATAATATAATCTGTTCGATTCATAATAACCAGCATACCTCCCTTGTCACTCTTCATTGTTCTTAATTCTTTGTTATTAACTAATTCATTTAAAGCTTTTCTCATTTCAAGAGATAAAGTGTTATAGTAATATCTCTTAGGTGAGCTTAAAACATCTGTCAACTGTCTCTCACAAGCTATTTCAAAAACTTGTAGAGTATGTATTAGCATAGGATTGTAACAAGAAGATTTGAAAAAAATAGTGTCATTGCCTTTTGCATCTTTCAAAATATAACTTAAATTTAGTTTTCTAGTAAACCTTTTTAAATCTAAAATTGTGTTAGTAACATTTGCTCTTTTCGTAGGAATAAAATGTGTTCCTAATTTTAATACTTTGAAGTGTATTTCATTTAACACAACACTAGATAAATTTAAAATGTCACTATCTGACCTGTTAACATTTAGTCGTCCTTTGATAAATCTGATGTTATTCTCCCTTTTTTCTTTGCTGTTACAGTTCGTTGTTGTCTCTGCTGTCTTGGTTCCTTATCAGGAGCTAAAAAAAACTTTTTGAATCTTCTTTATCTTCTTTATCTTTCTGTCTTTGCCTTGCAACCTGATGTACAGTAAACTCTCAGCTAAGCGGAACTCAAGCAACCAGAAAAGAAAATCTAAGAAATACAGTACAATTTTCATGTGTTGCACTTTCTGTCCACCCCCACCCACACAGAAATATACCGTACCTTTTTTAGAGTTTTAGAGTTTTAAAAGGGAAGCTAGGAATAAATTCCCTCTCTCCACAACCCAAGAACAAGTCAAACCAAACAAATAGTATAGGGTACAATATTAGTCAGGCCTATTTTTAATAGTAACTCTCAAGCAACCAGAAGCTACCATTATCCGGCATCTACCAATCCCCATGGCTGCCGGTTAACTGAGAGTTTACTGTAGTTTCTTTGTGCCACTTACTGAGTCACTTTTTAGAAGTTGGTAGAGTGCATCCGATGCCCTTTTCTTTGCTATTGCATCTTATTTCTTAACTTCTTTGTTAGCCAACCAGTAGTTTTTCCTAGCCTGGTCAGTCTTTTCTATATCCCACTTCTTCCTGCACTCCTTTCTTTTGATCACTTCCTGGACTTCTGCATTCCGCCACCAGCTTTCCTTAGTTACCTTATTTCCATACTTGGCTTGGCCACACATCTTTTCTTTACTCCTAACACATGCTGTTTTTAGGTGCTGCCATTCTTGTTCAACACCTATTTCCTGCTCTTTTGGGGGTGCTAGAACCCTGAGTAATTCCTTGAACTGTTGTACTTTCTCTCCAGTCAACTTCCAGGTCTTCAGCCTGGTCTCTGTTGACCTTAGAGCCTTTTCTGACCACTGCTTGCAACTGATTGTGGCAACTAGTGGTTTATGCTGTGGGCTGACTGTTTCACTGGGTTGACTTTGCAATCATGGATTTTACCCCAGTGCCTTTTCCTTACTAGGAGGAAGTCTACCTGAGTTGCATGTTGACTACTCTTGTATGTGTTCTTGTGACTGCCTTTCTTTCTAAACCATGTGTTGGCTACTATCAAGCCAGTTGCCAGACAGAAGTCTAGAAGTGGCCTTTCTTTCTTTATTCCTGTTGCCTCACATCACCCATGTGGACCCAGGCAGCCCTCATATCCTATTCTGTCTGTCCTGATATGTGCATACAAGTCACCCATTATCAACAACAGTTCATGTTGTCCTGCTTTATCTAGTAGGTCCTGCAACTGCTGTCTGAACGCACTCTTTTCCTCACTATCACAACCCTGCCGTGGGGCATAGGCTGAGGTTATGAATACTGTCCTATCATTACACTGGAGTCTGATTGTCATGAGTCTGTCATTAATTCTGATGATATCCCTCACTGCCTTCTGAAGCCTCTCTCTCACCACAATTCCTACACCATTTCTAGCTTGTCCCCCTCCAGAGTAGTAGAGTTTGCATCCCAAGCCAAGAGGCTTTGATGCCCCACCCTTCTATCTTGTCTCTTGGATACATAGGATGTCCAGCCTTCTCTGTATCATCATGTCATCCACTTCCAAGCTGTGTTCTGTCAGTGAACCTAAATTAAGCATAGCAATTCTCAGTTCATGTTTGGCAGGTTGGTTGGTTTTACATCCAGCTTTCGCTCAATCCCAGGTAACCCAGGCCTGGCAACTAGATACCAGCCGGCCAGTAGCTTATTGACCCAGGGCTGCTGGCCTTTATGGCAGACACACACTGGCCAATAGGGGCACATATACCCCTCTCACCGTTAGCAAGGGTCCCTGGGGTAGGTCAGAGTAGGCCAGGTCCTCAACCCACTTATCACCAGTAACTACCCATGCCCATTTTGGCGACATTAATCAACATGACCAAATCACCTAGAGCTAAAATATTTCAGTTGTTTCTATGAAATTGGGTAGGTCTCAAAAAGGTTCATAGGCAAGTACTACAAAATAAGTCTGTAGACCATCACAAGCACAGCCAATAAACAATATTCAGAAGTTCCTTCCTGTCTTAAAGAGAGCAAACAAGACAGGGTTTAGGGTTGGTGTAATGGTTGAGGTGTTTACTTCACAGTCACAAAGTACAAGTTCAAGTCTCACCCTTGAAAGCAAAATTGGCTAGGCTTAATGTGGCCCACAAAAGCAACTAGCCTAGTACTTACCTATGAACCTATGGACCAAGGCAGAATTTGAGGCTGCCCATGCAGATATCTAGATTTACCTTGGAGGTGGCAAGGGAGCTATGCTGCTTAACATGTACTAGAGATTTGTTCCAGAAGTGGGTGGTACATTGGAATATGAATTCATCATGCCAAAGTGTCTTATTTATCTACTGATGAAGGTTTAGGTCCTTTAATTAGGCATTCGAGGAAACATTTTTCAGAAAAAACTAAGAGGTCAGGGAAGGTTAATTTTTCATGGTTCAAAAGTCTAGACACAGATGCCCATGGAAGAGTATAAGAGACCAAGTATAGAGAGAAAGCTACCAGTCTATCTAGATAAGTAAGGGCCTTGTGGCAACAAGTCTGTCTAGTTAAGAATCTCTGAAGTCTTTAAGTTGAGTGATATGCTTAGACATATACATGCCAAACAGGGTCTTATATTTAGTAATGGTTCTGATAAGATATGAAAAATTGGGAATTCAGACTTCTTTGGATGTAGAGGAGATATATGCCTTTGGAAATGAGTTTAACTTATGTTGGAGCAATTGTGATGCACTCATCTGTATCACTGTCCAGTAAAAGCTTTATATATTTTATGAATCTACTGTATGCTGTCTCAATAAACCCACCCACCCTTTCTGTATCTTATATATCACCTCATAGGTTCATAGTTTCATACTAGGCTATCTGCCCTGGGGCAATTATAAGCCTAGCCCGATTCGGTATAGCTTACGCCACCCCTTGATTTGAGTATACTGTGCCCTTTTTGAGGTTTAGTTTACTGTGCCTCTGTCTAATAGTGACACGGGAGTAATCCCTGGGACAAACCTATGATCCCCCATCCACTTATCGAGATTCTTCTTGAAGAGATTCAGTGAGGTGCTGTGCCTCACATGAACTGGAATTCTATTCCAGAGCGAAGGGAGCCTCTGGGTTATGAACCTGTCCCTCCAGCAAGTTCTATTTATTTCTGTGCTGAGGTTCAAGTCCCTCGAGCGTGTGGCTCTAAGGGATTTAGATTTACTGAGGTGGAGCATGTCCATTAATTCTGGATTTGACATAGCTTTGTATGTCAGGCATAGATCGCCTTGAAGTAGGCAGTATGCAACTGAGTAGAGCTGGAGTTTTTTAACCGAGCAGCATATGGCATCTGTTTGAGACCCTTGATCCTCTTGGTGAGATACTTTTGGGGTCTTTCTAATTGCTGCAGGTGTCGGGTAAGGTACATCCCAAAAGGGGCATTGTATTCTATGATGGGCCTGATGAGGGATGAATAAAGGGGCACGATTACCTCTCTTGATCTAGATGTGAAACCCTTCATGATGAGGTGGGCTATGTAGAAGGTCTTTCTAACCACTTTGGCAATGTGGTTTTCAAAGGAGAGATTGCTATCAACTTGGGTCCCCAGGTCCCTAATAACTTTCTCTGTACTTAATGGGTTTCTGCCTATGTGGTAATTTGTGGGCACATTGTTTTTGCCAAAGGGTATGACTATACATTTTTGGCATTTAGCTTTAAACCATGGCACTGGCACCAGTTATCTGTCTCTGTGAGACATTTTGAAGGATGTTTGTGTCAGCTGAAGAGTTGATTATGGCGCCCAGTTTGCAGTCGTCTGCAAACTTGGTGAGCCATAGTCCTCCCACGTTTGCCTGTACCTCGGAAAAGTATATACCGAACAAGAGTGGTCCCAGGACAGAACCCTGTGGGATGCCACTTGTGACCGGTTTCGAGTCTGACATGACTCCAGCAACTCTCACTCTGTGGGTTCTGTCTTTGAGCCAGTTTGCGACCCATCTTGTGACATAGGGGTTTATATTTAAGCTGGATAGCTTATCTATGATGCCCGAGTGGGGTATTGTGTCAAATGCCTTTGCAAGGTCCAGATAGGCTGTGTGGACTACCTTCCCTTCATCTATGGCTTTGGTGACTGTTTCAAAGAAGTCAACCAGGTTCAAAAGGCAGGATCTGCCCTTGACAAAGCCAAACTGGGTAGGATCTAGTGTCTGTAGGTCCCCAATGTCTTTGTTTATGAGCTCCATGATGATCCTCTCTATAGCCTTGCAGACTAAGCTAGTCAGGCTTATGGGGCGATAGTTTCCAGGGTCCGTAGAGGCTCCACCTTTGTGGAGTGGGACCACTGTTGCTGTACGCCATTCTGTGGGCACATATCCTGTAGTGAGGCTGAGATTGTATAGCTGTTTTATTTGAGGGATTAGTTCCTCTTGTAGTTCATGTAGGATGCAACCTGGGACGCCATCTGGTCCCATGGAAGCAGTGTTTTTTGCTTTGGAGAGGGCAGCCTTCACCTGAGCATCTGAGATGTTTGGGAGGCAGCCCTCTGCTGGGATAGATACTTGCTCTTTTGGGGGGGGGGAGAAGTTTGCACTGAACCTGTCTGCCAGGATATTGGCGATGTCTGTGGGTTCACTGTATTTTTTGTCGTTTAGAATCAACTCAGAACAAGTCTGGGAGTTGCATCCCAGGTTTCTAACATAACTGAAAAAGCCTTATGATTGTCTTTGGTGTCCTGTGCAATTTTTCTCTCAAAGCTGGCCTTGGAGAATTTTATGAAGGATCATAATTTTTTGCTAGTACTGATCAGAGATGCCTTCCCTATTAGGGATTTTGCTCTATCATGTAGTAGCTTCCTCCTTCTGTTGTACAGTTTATTTATGGCAGGGGTCCACCAGACTGGACGCCTGCCTTTGGATGATTGGATCTTGGTTTTGTTTGGGATAGCATGATCCATGCATTCCTGGAGATGTCCGTAGAATGCATTTATATAGGATTCTGCTGTTTGGGCTGTAGTTTCCACTGGCCCTGGGGCCTTGAAGGATTCCACTTTGGTTTTGAGAAGTGAGAAGTTCGCTTTTGAGAAGTTTCTCACTGGGTTTTCTGGGCTGGGGTCGGGATGTGGACATCCAGTGAAATTAATTTATGGTCTGATCTTACCAATGAGGGATATACTTCTGGTGTGGAGCATAGAGTCCCCATGTTGGTAATGATCAGGTCTAGTATGTTGTCCCCTCTTGTGGGAGTGGTGACTAGTTGTTCCATAGCATTTGAGTTTATAATTTCCAGGAACCTTTGGGCTAAGGTGCTGGGGCTTGAGTAGTGCTCCCAGTCAATGTTTGGGTAGTTGAAGTCACCCAATATAATGGTGTTCGGAGAGATCTTCATGTTCTCCAATGTTTTCAGGAAAGCCGAATGGGATTCCTGACTTTGAGAGGGTGGTCTCTAGGATGCTATAAACTGAAAAGCAGTCTTGCCCACTGTTAGTTGCACATGGATGGTCTCCAATACTTCGTGCAATGCTACTAACCTGGAGGTGTGGATATCCTTGATAAATATGGAAACTCCCCCTCCTTTTGTGGTTCGGTCCGGGTTTTGGGGCTGAAAAGCATAATACGAGGTATAGCCTGGTAGTGCTGGGGTGCTCTCTAGAGCCTTGAACCAGGTTTCTGTCACTGCACAGATATCGATGTTCTCCATACTGAGGAGAGCTTTGAGTGCATGCATCTTGAGGTTAAGACTTCTGGCGTTTAGCAGCATTACCCTTAGTTTCTTGTTCCTTGTGCTGTCTATGGGGGTGGGTTTGACTTTTGAGCCTTGCCTAAAAAAGGCACTATGGGGGTGGCAAGAGCCTTTGCCAATATCTGAAAGCCCAGTGGTGACAGGTGCAAGCCATCCCTAGTGAAGCAACGTGGCTTGTCGAGCATGTCATCCCAGGCTGACAGACACTGGATCCCCTTTGAATGACACCAAAATTTTAGCCTACTTCTTCATATAATTTATTATGAGTACATTTTTTTTCTAAACAACCTTTGAAATAATAGTTCTTACTTAATGTTTTACATCTTATATCCCTTAATTTTTGCTTAGATTTCATTACTTGTTTTTTTCAAAACTTTCCAACTTTAGTAAACGGTCATGCAGTCTAATTATTAGTTGAATTTCTGACAGCTGAGGCTAGGCACTGTTTAGTCAACATTCATTCTAAGATATTTCCAGCTTGAGCCGTGTCTTAAAGCATATGAGTCTTAGCAACTTTTACAATCAAATATCTGCTGCTGCTCTTTTAACACTTGTACAAGTTTAATAAAATCTTCATGGTAGCAGTTGTTATATGACATCCCCTCAAAATGAGAATGTCTGTTGCTTAAAATAACTATCTGGGCTCTTAAACCAGACATGTAAACTCATTCTTTGTTCACCTAAAAGCTGTAACTTAACATTGATATGTTAATTTGAAGTGATCATGAATACAGATAATTACAATTTTTACACAAACCTGCCGCATTGTAGTCAATTATTTATTTATTTATTTTACATTTGTTGACCGGGAAAGTCTGGATGGACACATGTCCGTTTTCTGCAGAGGCCCAGGAGAAAAACTCCATTTTACATACAATGCAGTAACATACAATACAGGCGTATAAAGACTAGTAGGTATATACAGTACTATTTTTGTCATACATCTTAGGACAATTATAAATAACTCATTGCATAATCAGGCTGCTTACCTCAAACACCTGTAAAACTGCTTGCAGAAGAAATCATCTGCCAAAACTGTAATATGCCCTGCCCTTTCTTACTTTGAATTCTCTCTCTTCTTGGTGTATACACACTTTATTACACCCTCTCTCCAAATCAGTGAGATTAGTCATTTTATTCTTTGTTGTTATTTGTAACTTCCTGCCCCGTTTTAGAAACTCATACAGCTCTGCCATCAGTTATGAACTTTGAAGCTAAAATAATGGAACTGTCTCACTTCTTTGACCCTCATATTCTTGTAATCAGAATATGTTTTTGCTCTCTGCTTCTGCATTGTGGCATGTACTGTTGACAGAGGTAGAAGCATTACAGACTTTTGTCAGTTTGTCCAATATTTCAGACTTTAATCAGTTAAGTACAAGATCTGAGCCCTTCTGCAGATTCTAATTTTTGAGTTCTTCAGAGGTTATTGTTAACAATGTAATTATTCCTGGAGCATATACCTTCTATTTCCACTTTGTCTCTGTCATCCACAGAAAACACTTTCATTTTGTAACCCACATATTGTGACTATATTTAGTCATCATCCCTTCCTTTTAATTTTCTCCCTTCTCTTTAACTCTAAAGTCATTCAAATCCCATGTCTGCCTGTTATAAGCATTCTTATGTTTTCTTAATTTTTGCCACTGGTCTCTGCTTTTCTGTCCTGACATTTCTTCTGTTAGAAATGTCTCATATCTGGTAACTTAATATTCCATTTCCTAAATAACCTTGTACCCCTAAGTTTCCCTATAGTTCACATTCACTGATCGTACTATTTTACTGCTAATGTCTGTGAATTTATAATTCATTAACAGTGCTTTGTGCACTGACTTGTTTATATATTATCTTAATGCTAATTTCTTTAGTTAGTTATGCATACCTGTGTGTGTGTGTGTGTGTGTGTGTGTGTGTGTGTGTGTGTGTGTGTGTGTGTGTGTGTGTGTGTGTGTATTCTAATAGAATTCTTTCAGCTTGAAATACTGAAATGTTCATTTTACTTGTCCTGTAATGTTCATTTTGCTTCTATTTAACCTATTTGTAGAACCTCAGCATTACATTTCTTGCTGCATGGATACTAGTGTGAATCTAGATATGTATATCCTTGTTAGAGTAATTCTAATCACCTTCTAAAATGTTCTGTGCAAAAGACTTGTAAGACATTGTTATATGATCCTAAATGTTCTCAAGTAATGAATCTGTAGTATCTTACCTTCCGGATTTTATGTCATACCTTTATGCTATTAAAGTAGTAAAAAATATCTCAGTCAAAATAATCACAAGAATATTTATTAAAATCAGTTAAATGCTTTTGTCGAGTAAGTTATGGACTTCATCAGACTGAAGAATAACAGCTAACACATCAGATGTTAAGTTGTCAATCTCGCCTTCATTCTTTCTGGATGGGTTCGGAGCCGATCCTCGGCTCGGACTCGGCACTTGCTAAGCTCGAGAGTCACTTTTACCAGCTTGAGGCAGCCCCATATCCCATGATGCAAGGCGGTAAGTACCCAGATCTCGTTTGCCGCTGATGAGGTTCTCCTTTTACCAGCTCTTGGTAAGTAATTTGTTATACAAATTTTTGTCACCCCATTCCTAATTTTTCTCTCTCTTATTAGATTTTTAGTCACTTTTAGTTAGTTGTAGGGTCTTTAGCTCTAGTTTTACTGTTTCCCTAGTTGTTTTATTTAGTCGGGCCTTCAATCCCCTCCCATCCCTTCCTGTCAGGGTGTGTGTGTGGGTTTATTTTTTCCCCATTTAAGTTAAATATTTCTGAATCTGGGACTGTGTGAGTTGTGTGTTGTGTGGATATCACTATGTCCAAAGAACAGAGGGTCTTAGGCTTCAAGAAGTGTGACTCGTGCTGGCAGAAGATGTCTCTGACAGACGGTCACACTTCTTGTATCTACTGCCTGGGACCTCTCCACCTGCAGGACTCCTGTGCTATTTGTCACTCTTTCAGCCAGAGAGTCCTGCAGGAAAGGAGAAATAAATTAATTTTGAGAGGACTTCTTAAACCGGAGGGCTCCCCGTCTAAGTCTTCTTCGGGCAAGCCCTCTAAGACCTCCAAGGCCCAGGCTTCTGCTACTAAGCCTTCGGCCCTGGCTCCGACTGGAGCCGATCTTATCTTGACTAAATCTTCGGCACCGATGGCTATCGGTGCCGATACTTTAACTGCCACATTGGTGTTGGCTCCGACCACCATGTGGCTAAGGCTTCGGTGTCGGCGCCGACCAGTTCTGATACCATTATTTCCTTGCCTGTATCGGCTCCGGCCGGGGCCAATACAATTTTGACCAGGCTTGGAGCCGTTAAGTTGTCGGCTCCGTCTGGAACCGAGGGTTCTTCGGCTCCGATGGTTCCATCGAGGAAGCGGTCCAGGTCTCCCTCTTTGGAGCCGATACTGTCGGCTCCTACCTCTCCTCTTCTTTCGGAGCCATGATCATCTAGGTCTTCCAGGCTCTCAGACCATGATTTGGAGAGAGTGGTAAGCAGATTGTTAAAATCACAGGCACTAGCCCAAATGCTTTGTAGTCCGTCTCAACAGATGACTACTGGTCCACACCCTCTTCAAGTTCCTCCTTCGACTCTCCTCCAGAGCTCGGAGCCGGAGTCTATGGGAATAGTCACTGCTACGGCTGCGGGGCAGATACCACCCCTTTCTGCTCCTTCAGCTTCTACTCTTATCTCCTCCTCGAGACCTTCCTTGGAGGGATCCAGTGGTCGGGCTTCCCTGGTCTGCTCCGAGGGGGTGAGTGGCATCGGACCCTTGTCCGACTCTTTCCTTCCGGGGGCCGGCCCTTGGTGAGCTCGGCCCGACATCTGCCTCGAGCTTTCCCTTCGGTGGGCCCGGGAGTTCCTGTTTCTTGGACGGGTCTCTCGGATCTCCCTGGGAGGGAGCCAGGTGATGAGGAGTGTGCTGGCCCTGGGCTCAGTCAGCAGTCTATCCCCTTAGCTGCTCCTCACGGTGCCTGTAGATGTCTCTTCCCACTCTCTTGCTCCCGGACCGAGAGATCCACCGCCTCAGGTTTCCCCACTGGGAAGAACCCCCTCTTCCGAGGATTCTCCTGATCCGTCAGGAGATCCTCCACGTAAGAGGACTTGTAAGAGGAAGCACTTGGACTCCCCTGAGTCTACTACTTCAGATACCGACTTAGATGAGTCAGAGGGGTCCCCAAGATCCCCCTCTGAGGATGTCTCTTTTTCAGACATCCTAGAACTCCTAAAACAGAGGGGAAACTGGCCCTCCATTAATCCCTCCGAGGATGAGTCGGTGTACCTAGAGGCGTTTGGATCTCGACCCTCCACCTCCTGGGTGTCTCCGCCTTTTGACCCCCTTATGGAGGTGATAGCTTGGAAGGCGTGGGCATCTCCTGATTCCGTAGAACCAGTTCCCAGGAGGCCTTCTAAATTTATAACAGCCCCTTCCGAGAAACTTTTTCTTACAAAAGGTGTCCCTGTTGATGCCATGGTGGTGGCGGCCGCCACCAAGAAGGAACGATCCTTCCGTGCCAGTCCATCCTCCTAACAAGGATTCTAGGACCATGGACAGGTATGGTAGCGGATGTTCTCCTCAGCGACCTTTGCCATGCTGAATTACTTATGTCACTTCACCAGACTTCAAAGGGACATCCTTAAAGAATTAGGTGAAGTAGTACAGGATCCTACAGCTGCAGGGGCTCAAGACAAGATTGCTACTCAGCTAGGAATCCTTAACTCCATAACCAACTCCTCCATGCGGCTGATTTCATATGCAGCAGATGGAGCGAGTAGAGCTGCAGGGACAGGAGTGGCTCTCAGACGTCAGTCCTGGATGCGGCTCTGTAATTTTGCAGATCCCTTCCTTCTCAAACTCTCCCTTCGATGGGTCAACATTGTTTGGTCCTCAGGTGAAGGATACGTTGACCAGGTGTGAGCAAGACGGCAAGACTCTTTCTGCCGTGAGTCCATTTTCCACCCCTTCTAGGCCTTACCCTAAAGGACAGAAGGGGGAAAGATGTGGTTCTGTAAATCCCAGAGTCACGCTGGACACACGTGGTCAGTTTACCCCTAGAGGCAGAGGGGTAATAATAAGGGGGCCGCCCTAGGGCAGAGGGGTCTGCAGAACCAGGGCAGCAGAGAGCCTCTCTCTGACAAGCCCTTCCAGCATCCCTGAGGTGTTGCCCGACTGTCCATCCTTGGAGGCAGTCGGGAAGATTATGCTGTACCCAGAAGCCTGGCTTTCCCTTTCACAAGACAAATGGGTACAGTCGATTATATCCGAGGGTTACAAGATTCCTTTCGAGGAAAGTCCTTCACTCACAGAAATTCCCTTCCAGATGTTCCACCCGGTCTAAGGGATATTGCAAAATTAGAAGTATCAAAGCTTCTACAAAAAAGAGCCATTCAGCCAGTTCCAACAGACCATTCAGAGCCCGGAATCTACTCAAGGTTCTTTTGGTTCCCAAAAGACGGGAGATTGGAGACCAATATTGGACCTCAGCAGACTCAACAAGTCTGTGAAAAGACAAGATTTCGGATGGTCACACTTCAATCGATTTTGCCCTTCTTGGGCAAAGACAACTGGATGTGCTCAATAGACCTTCAGGATGTGTACTATCACATAAAAATCCACAGATGCTCCAGAAGGTTTCTCCGCTTCCGGCTGGGGTCCAGTCATTTTCAATTCAGAGCCTTGCCCTTTGGTCTCACTACAGCCCCCAGAGTGTTCACCAAATGCATGGCAGTGGTCACGGCTCACCTGAGACGTCAAGGATTCCAGGTGTTTCCGTATCTCGACGAATGGCTCCTCTCAGCCACCACCAGGCATCAACTTCTCCAAGCCAGAGATTACACCCTAAATCTCTGCACTCAATTAGGAATTTCGATCAACCTACGAAAAATCCTCCTTATTGCCCTGCCAGTCTATTACTTTTATAGGCGCAAATTTAGACACTGTTCGGATGTCAGCAAACCTCACAAACCAGAGAATCCTAGATATCCAAAACCATGTGCGGATCATCCTTGCCAGCAGAAAGGTGCAAGCGAGACTGGTCCTAAAAGTATTGGGCCTCATGGCAGCGGCCATTACTCTTCTTCCCTGGCCCGTTTTACATGCATCTCCTTCAATGGATGTTGTTCACCCAATGGTCCTTCCAACAGCTTCCCATCGCCACCAGATTCTGGTGACACAAACTTGCAAAACCACCTTTCCTGGTGGATTTCTTCTCCCAGCTACATCAGGGCAGACCCTTTGTTTCCCCAGCCCGGTAGCCACAGTCGCCTCCCTGATCGGGTGGGGTCATTATCAGGGCAGGATGGTTCATGGGGTGGCAACAATACCACCTGCACATAAATGTCCTAGAGATGAGAGCAGTGCTTTTAACGTTGCAAGCCCTCAACGACTTTCTTCCCTTGGGAACAATTGCAGTTGACACGTACAACATGTCCGTAGTGTGGTACATCAACAAGCAGGGCGGAACCAAGTCCTACCCCCTGTGTCGAGAGGCTCTCAGACTTTGGTAATGGGCGATCTCCTCTCATCGGTTTCTGGTAGCAACGCATATCCCTGGGAAAACCAACATTTTAGCGGACAGATTGAGCAGAGCTATGCTCATGCCTCACGAGTGGTCACTCAAACAATCTATAGTGGAGGAGATTTTATCTTTTGCTACTCCCCAAAACAGCAAATGCCCAGCTTTCTTCTCTCTCTTCCCACTTCTGGGCCATCCCAGAGGAGGCTCTTACCCAAGATTGGCCCCAGGGACTTCTTTATGCCTTTCCTCCGCTTCCACTGATACCACAGGTACTCCAGAAAGCTACCGTTTGAGAGCCAAAATGATCCTCATTGCCCGTATTGGCCTCAAAATTTGGTTTCCGTTCCTTCATCGTCATCTTTTAGTGCAGCCTTGGCATCTGGACCCAGTGCCAGATCTTCTGATCCACCAATCAGGTCAGCTGCATCGGTCAATTCCTTCTCTCAACCTCACAGCTTGGTTGCTCCACTTCCTTCCTTAGCCAGGCTTCCTATGATCTCTAACCCTGTTAGGGATATCATAGAATCCTCTACTAGAAGGATTTACTGTAGCAAGTGGAAACGTTTCTCCCTTAAATCAAGGAACATAGATCCCTTTACTGCCCCTGTTCATGCAGTTTTGGATTTTCTAGCGGAAATCTTTCACCGGGTTCTTCATCTTCCACGGTCAAAGTTCAGTTGGCTGCAATCTCGAACTTTCATGTCGGGTTTGCAGATCACAACTTTATGTCCCACAAGCTCTGTAAAGCTTTTCTGAAAGGAGTTTTTCTCCTCAAACCTCCTGTCAGGAGTCCTCCTCCTCAATGGGACCTAAATCTAGTGCTGACATCCTTAATTCTTCCTCCCTTTGAGCCAGCTGCTTCATGCTCACTAAAGTTTCTTTCATGGAAGACACTCTTCCTTGTCGCTATTACCTCGGCTAGGAGAGTGTCAGAACTTCATGCCCTCTCTGTTCGTCCCCCATATTTGGTCTTCCACAAGGACAGAGTATCCTTGAGAACTAATCCATCCATTTTGCCCAAGGTTGCTTCAAAAACAAATTTAAACCAATCCATTGATCTCCCTGTATTTTTTCCTAACTATTCCAACAGGTCGGAACAAAAATTACATTACCTTGATGTTCACCGCCAACTCAGATATTATTTGGACAGGACAAAACAATTCAGGAAGTCTGATCAGCTCTTTCTTTCTTATGCTGAAAATAAGAAAGGCTTCCCTGTTTTCAAAGTGACCTTGTCTAGATGGCTATCTTCCACCATTTCTGACATTTATCTACTTAGGGGCAAACAGCTGTGCTCAAAACCAAAGGCACATTCCACTAGAGGCCTAGCCACTTCTACAGCCTTTCAGGCTGGGCTACCCTTAGATACTATTTGTGCAGCAGCTACTTGGGCCACTCCTCATACCTTTGTTTCTCATTACAAATTGGATTTGGCCTCCAGGGATAGAGCCAGTTTTGGTTCTACGGTTCTCAAGAGTCTGTTCCATTGAGCCACCCAGGATAGAGGTGCTAGAGACGCGGTCCCATCCAGCAGATTGACAACTTAACATTGAGAAGTTATGTACCTACCATAACGTTCCATGTTAGTTGTCTTCCTCCCTCCTGCCCACTTGCCTGGACAGACCTTGATCTCCCTTGGCTCTGGTAGATTTTTGTTTCTTTGGGCACCAGTTAGTTCTAGTTTAGTTATCTGGTTTCCCCTTTCAGCCTTTTTAGGCTTATTGCTCTTCTTTCCTTAGTGGAAAGTTTTTATGCTAGGTAGTTTTCCCTCTAGGTACCAAACGAGATCTGGGTACTTACCGCCTTGCATCATGGGATATGGGGCTGCCTCGAGCTGGTAAAAGTGACTCTCGAGCTTAACCCATCCAGCAAGAAAGAAGGCGAGAGAAGACAACTAACATGGAACGTTATGGTAGGTACATAACTTCTAAATTAAATACACCAATGAATCTGTCATATGATTAACAAAAAACAATAATCAACATTATTGTACCCTTTTTCTTTTTTTAATTCTATCTGCTTTGTTTATTTTAAACACCTTTATTAAATTATCACTTTAGGCATAGGCACACATACATTAACAGAAAAGAAAACAGATCATAATATTTTTTCATTCAATATACAATGCATATGTTTTCTTTCTGTATAACAACTGTCACACTCCAACATTACATATATTGTACAGTGTCTGCCTTCTCATAAACCTTTACACTGTTACTTTTCTTTGTTTTTAAACAAGAAATATCTTTATTAAATTATCACCTATGACATAGGCAATCATACATTTATATAAATGAAAACTAACCGTATTGACACAATCCCTAGTGCAAGCATTTTACATCACAAACCATATTAACATAAACCTAGTTGCAAATATTATACATCACTTGTAATCTACCCAATTATTGTCAGTCAAACATTACATAGCTTATTCAAGTTCTGCCTTCTTTTAAACCTCATTCCTCCCCTGTATGTATTGTTCCCACAGTTCCCATTTTTTCCTATGTAATTTACTCCTACCTTTTTGTAAAGATCCCAATTCCAGTTGTTTTATCTCTGTTACTATATTCACTACTTCTAGTACAGTTGCTTTAGACTTTGATTTCCATTTTCTAGTAATTGCTTTTTTGGCAGCCACTATAATTAGACTCAGCATGGCTTTACTATGGCTAGGCAATTCCAATTCTGTATCATAGCTCAGAAAAATCATTTCCCTGTTTACACCAGTTTGCTCACCCAGCATGTATGACAGAGCACTCTGTAGGAAATCTTTAAAGTCTGCCAACTCGTTGCACTGCCGAAAAATATGTTCCCAATTGCTTTTTTCTTCCCCATCACACCTCCCAACATTTGCTGTCTTCCTGAGGAAAAATTCTCTGGCGTCTACCTGGGTTATAAAAATATCTATGTAAAACCTTGCCAGACAAAAATCCTAAATCTTCTCAATTTTGTTGCATATTTGGGAGACTTACATGTATTCCCCCAATGTTTCATTGTGAATTGTTTATCCAGTCTCACTTCCCACTCCTTTCTAACCTCCTCTGATTTATTCTTATGGTTATCATGCAACATTTTATATACTGTACTACTTATTCCTTTGTTTTAATGGCAGCTTCTGTTCTAGATTCTACTAAAAACTCTACCAGTGCTGGTCTTTCATTTAGAACCCCTTATTTCTTTCTCTTTGCCTTTACTCTGATATCAATTCTTGATAGGTTAGGCAGTCTCTAACCTACAGTCCAAATAAATTATTGACACCACAGAAAACACTTTCATTTTGCAACCCATATATTGTGACTATATTTAGTCATCATCCCTTCCGTCTCTAGTTATTTGCTCCCAGTACCTTGATTCCTCTTCCAGGTTTCTCCAATAAATTCTAGCCCTCTCTTGCCTAATTGCAGTCATCCCTATCAGCAGAATCTCCTTTCTCCATTCCTGTGTTGGCTTAGTTTTTAGAATACTTTCTGCTATGAATATAATATTCTGTATGATTATTGTTATTCTCCTTAAAGGCCTGTATCAAAAATCCGGGTCTATATTAGATACTCAAAGTTACTGAACTACGAATACGATATGATCGACACCATATCGTCGAAGTCCAGTAACAATGAATACCTAATAAAGACATGAAAAAAAGTCAAAAAACAGAACTACTTGCTTTAAGCAGGGGGGCAAGCACCCCTGCACCCCCAGTACTTAAATATTCCAACTTCAAGACCGCACTACATTGAAGTAAATGGAAATCTCCCCTTGTGGAGATTTCCATTTACCTCTTCGATGTTCTGCGGTTTCGCTGTTTATGTGTCAACAGTGTCAGATTCGACATTGTGAACGTTCACGATTCTAATATAGACCCCAAAAATCCCACTCTTTCCTTGTTTCTTGAGCTTCCTCCCATTTCATCATCAGCCCTTTCCACTTTGAATTGTAGTTTTCTGCTTGAGCTATGTATTGGAGCCTTAACTGTGTTGCACTGAAATACCCTTCAAATCTGGTAATCCCAGTACACCCTGTTCTATTGGAAGAAAAAGCTTATCCCACTTGACTCTTGCAGTCTTCCTCTACCAGACAAAATCCTTCAGCTCTTTATTAATTGCTGTCCACAACTTCTCCTCTGGTTGATAAGAATATGCTTGACCAGTGTATAAGATAAGGGACTAAAAACATTTTAACTGCTTGTATCTTACTTTTGATGTCCATATAACAGAGCTTTCATTTTCTCAATTTTTGTATCATCTTTTATTTAGTCTCTTCCCACGTATCCTTAGCTGCCACACCAGAATAATTTTTAATGCATATTCCTAACTACTTCATTTTATCATGTCCCTATAAATATGGATATTACTGAACCAATTCATGTGTGGGTACATAATTTACCTCTATAGCCTTTGTTTTAGCTTGATTCATTTTGTGTCCTGAAAAGATTTGAAACTGGCTCAAAATGTTCCACAACACTGGTTCTGTCAGGTATAAAATGTTATCATCTGCAAGTAGAGCCAGCTTTTCTTGACTACCTTACCAATTATATCCATGAATTTCTGAGACACCTATTTTCTTTTCCAATGATTCTAATATATAATACAAATAACAAAGGAGAAAGAGGACAGCCCTGCCTAGTTCCTCTGCTTAAGCAGAAATTATCAGAGAGGACCCCACCCACTTTAATTTTTACCTCCAGTCCCTCATATATCCTCCTAATCAACCTTATAATTTTATCAAGGAATGCAGATGCTTCCATTGCCCTGCTCATAAAATCCCAGCTTACTCTGTCAAATGCTTTCTCTGCATCAAGACCCACCAACAACAGTAGTATTTTCTTGCATTCTGCTTTCCTTTGGATCATCAGTGCTCTGTCAATGTTGTCAAATGTTTGCCTCCCCTCCGTAAAACCACATTGATCTATATCTATCAACTGTGGCATCACTTTTGCCATTATTTTAGCCATTATAGATATAAAGACTTTATAATCATGATTTAGTATTGAAATGGGCCTATATGAAGCTAGAACTTATGGATTTTAGCCACTTTATGTAATACGGCTACCGTCACTTTCTTTCAGGATGTTGGTAGTGCTCATCTTAAAATACTGTTAAACAAAATGTTCTAGATCTTTAAAATTTTTTCCCCTTCTAGCTTCCAAACTTCCACATGAGTACCATCTATTCCTGGAGACTTTCCTGTAGACTTATTATACGGCAACATTTTTATCTCATCTCCACCTATCCTGTTAGTAATTGAGCCTCATATAAACCTCTATTATTGTCATATTTAATTCTTCCATAAACATTTCCATGTGTACCTTTACTTGATTTCCATATTTTTCTGCTTTATACAGACTTTCATAGAATTTCTGAAATATTTCTAATACCTGTATAGGATCTCTTGTTACCTTCCTTGTTATAGGCCCGGTGACAGCCCTTTCTACTTTCTGTTGCCTGTGTTGTTGTGCTAAACGTTTTTGTGCTCTAGAGTTAAAAAAAAAAAAAAAAAACAGTTGTTTAACAGCACTTCTAAACTAAAGCATATTACTGAGGTAATCACTTATTTTCTGTTTAGTACTCTACAGCTGCTCCTGACTGCGGTGGTGGTGCTGTGGTAGCGTTGTCGCCTCACAGCAAAACGTTGTGCCGTTCGATTCTCAGCTAGAGCGTCTTCTGTGTGGAGACATGCGTGAATGGGCGTGCCTTCATTGAAGGTTGTGAGTCAGGGCTGGCAAACTCAGCACGTAAAAAATCTACTGCCAATCATTAGCGGACTGGAGTTCCACTGTGGCAACCCCTAACCGGGAAAAGCCGAAAGACACAAACAAACTCTACAGCTGCTCCTCTTGTTCTGTGAGATTCCCCCTGTTTTGCAATGCTTTAACATTTGCCAGTCCAGGTAAAGAATTCTTGTTACTTCTTAATCATATCTCCCTTTCTTTTACTTCCACCCTGTTTTTAAACTCAACTTTAATTTTATCCCACTCCCTAGCTATATTTTCATAAGAAATTTTTATCTTCTCTAATAGCTCCTGAATAATTTCCACTACCCATTCCTTAAATTCCTCTCCTTTCAACAGATAGGTGGGAAAGTGCCAGTGTCTCATTTTTATTGCATTACCCTGTGTTTTTACTTCAGTTTTTATTGGCACATGATCTGAAATAGTTATTAGGTGGGTATCAAGACCTTCAGTTAAATGCATATGATCTTATGCTGTCTGTATCATTATTGATCACGGATGGGTCTTGAATCTGACCTTGGGTCCAAGCCAGCAAAGCTACAGCTCCTTAGCCTGAGCCTCTCCCCTCCCCTTACTTCCTGTTACCCACAGTTCTTGTTTGCCATGATTAGTCAACAAATGTGTTCCTGCTGCTCAATCTCGGTATATTTAAAGATAAGTAAATTTTGGGGTTCTTTCTGTCCTTCTTGTCCATTTTTCCCTCTTTCTAGTAAAGGTTTGTAGTCATTAGTAGTTTTAGAGTTAGACGTAGATTCCCTCCATTAGTTATTTCACTGGCTGTTAGGGTTTTTCCCGCCCCTTTTCCCTTTTCTTCTTCCACCTTTGTGTGTGAGTGTTTTGTGCGTGTGTGTGTGTGTGTGTGTGTGTGTGTGTGTGTGTGTGTGTGTGTGTGTGTGTGTGTGTGTGTGAGACTGTTTAGGGGGTTTTCTTATGGCTGAAAAACCCTATGGTTTTAGACACTGCTCCTCATGCGATTGAAAGCTAGCTCCTGCTGACACGCATGAGGAGTATGTCTACTGTCTAGGAGAGCCCCATTTAAAGATTGAATATGATATATTTGTAGGGTTCAATCCCAGGGCCCTCCTCCTAGATCATAGGAATAAGTTGCTGCTTAAGGAGCTAGCTAAAGGGGGTCCCTTGGTCTCGGGCTCTCCCTCCAAAGCCTCTTTGGACCCCAAGAAGAAGCCTTCTTCCTGTCAGGACTCTCTTGCTAAATGGCCCAGGCTGTCGGATCCATTTACCCAGGATCCAACTCCAGCTTCGGCTCCCCTGGCTGGATCCGACTCCTCTTAGGTTTGGAGGGCCTCAGATCTGATCAGATCAAAATCCCCCTCGGCTCCAATGACCTCGTCAGATCCATCTGCGGGGAATCTTGTACACTCAGATCCATCCGTGCCTTCAGATCTAATGGCTCCTTTGGAGCCAGTTGTTATTATTGATCCTCCAGCCACCTCCAGACTCTCGGAACCGAGGAGGTCTAGCAGGTCCTCATCTAGGGACCACAGGCACTCTACCCACTCAGGCCATTTTTCAGTCTCCTCTCGGTCTACTAGGAGTTTGCTCCCATCTGATATGGAACAGATGATGAGTTTTCTCAAAGCTGAGGTGGAACTGGGACTGCTTCCATCCCCTAACCAATTGCCAAGGTACGTTTCACCCTCCTCGGTTCTCCTCTCCTCCCACCTGACTCCTGGGAGCTCAGCATCCTGGGGTCAGAGATTGCCTAAGGAGAGACCATCAGCATCGGGTAGTGGCCCCACTCCCATGACGCCTGGGTCCTTGGCTGGCTCAGCCCACTTACTGTTTGAGTTGGCTTTGCCTTGGGCCCAAGAAATCCCCAGAGGCCACCGGGGGGATACCAGTCTGGAGTTTGCAGCCCATTCCCTTCTTTTAGAGGCCTCTTTCCTGGATAGCTTGGGTCCGACATCATCTGGGAACATCTTTACTGTGCTGGGGTCTCCCTGCCTACCCCAGTCAGTTGTGGCCGGCAGGGAGGAGAGTGGGGCTTCATCCAGTCCATCTGTTTTCCTGTGATAGAGAGGACCATATCTGGTTGGTCGACAGCCTCTTCCTCAGCTCTGGATCCAACCCTGCCTGGTTCTGTTTTGGGTGGCAAGCCTGCATCATCGGTCTGGGGTTAGCCCCCCCCAGGATCACCTTCAGAAGGGCATCACCCCCATAGAGGTACCCTCCTCCGAGTCCTCCCCAGAGCCCATGGTGAAGGAGCCTCCTCAGAAGAGGACATGCAAGAGGAGGCATCCAGACTCCCCTCGAGAGTCGCACATGGAAGACATGGATTTAAAGGAAGGGGACAGGTCCCCCAGACTACTGTCCGAAGAGGTGTCCTTTGGCGACATTCTTGGGATCCTGAAAGAGCAGAGCAGTTGGTCTTCCCCCACCCCATCCTCTGAGTAATCTGTGTTCCTGAAGGTGTTTGGGGCAGGCCCATCTGCCTCCTGGGTGCCTCCTCCTTCAGACAAGTTAGTCCAGCTCATTGCCAGCAGAGTGTGGAAGGAGCCGGACACAGTTGAACTGGTCCCCAAGAGGGGAGGATAAGTTCCTCAGCCCCCCCAAAGACAAACCATTCTGGAGTAAAGGTGTCCCTGTAAATGCTGTTGTGGTTGTCACAGCCACCAGTAAAGACTTCGTGGAACAGAACTCTACAGTCCATCCCCCAAATAGGGAGTCTAGGGCGATTGACCATTTTTGGAAGTGCGTGTATGCCTCAGCTACGTTTGGACTGAGGACTACAAATTGCATGGCACACTTTATATGGCTGCATAGGGATTTGATCTCAGAACTTTCCTCTTCCCTTTCAGAGTTGTTGCCGCTGGAGAACCTTACGGTGGTTTCTCTGAAGCTCTCTATGCTCACTTCCCTAGCTAATGCCTCGATGAGGTTGCTCTCAAACGCCGTCAAGGCCATCTCATGAGCAGTGGGTACAGGCATTGTTATTAGGCATCATGTCTGGCTTCACCTTTGCAGGTTTGCTTCCTTTTCCAGTGCCACATCTGATGGATCTACTCTCTTTGGTCCCTCAGTCAGAGACCTTAACCAGCAGTGAGCAGGAGGGAAGGACCTTGTCCACGGTTGGGATCAAGTTCTTTACTCCACAACGATCCTTCTCTAAGATTCAAAGGGGTAGTAAAAAAGCTATGGTATCACAGGACACAGTCTTTCTTCCAGGATGCTCTGCTCCGCAGGGGAATTTGATGGCAGATGCCACCCCACAAGCAGAGAGGGTCCACAGAATCAGGGCTTCTGAGAACCCTTCTCAGAGAACCCCCCCCCCCCACAGCGCTCCTGTAGCACTGCCTGACTGCCTTGACCTGGAGGCAGACGAGGGTCGTACCTCCTTGCACCACCTTCTGGGCAGCTATTCCCTCAGACCAGTGGGTACTAAACATTGTGTCCAGGGGATATTTTGTACCCTTCAATCACTCCCCTCCAATCCAAAAGTCAGTCCTGGACATCCTACCCCACCAAAGGGAGTTAGCTTTCAAAGAGGTGTAAGACCTCCTTCAAAAAAGGGCCATCCAAAAGGTCCCAACAGGACAGCAAGTATCCGGTACTTACTCTTGCTTCTTTTTAGTGCCTAAAAGAACAGGGGACCTGCATCCCATTTTGGACCTCAGCAATCTGAATTTATCGGTCAAGAAGTCAAAGTTCCGAACGGTTACTGTTCAGTCCATTCTTCCACTTCTGTGCAAGGATGACTGGATGTGCTCAATGAATTTCAAGGATGCGTACTATCACATAAAAATAGGCAGGCGCTCCAGGAGATTTCTCGGCTTCTGGCTGGGGGCCAATCATTATCAGTTCAGAGCCCTGCCCTTAGGTCTCACCTCAGCCCCGTGGGTGTTAAACAAATGTATGGCAGAGGTAGAATCCCACGTCTGTCTGCAGGGTTTTCAGGTCATTCCTGTACGTAGATGATTGGCTCCTCATGGCTCACACAAAGCATCTTCTTTCGCTAGCCACAGACTTCGCTGTAAGCCTATTTCACGATCTAGGTAGTCAACCTTCCCAAGTCCCCATTTTAGAGGGTGGAATTCATAGGAGTTCTGCTGTACATGGTGTCAGAGAGTGCAGCTCTTTCCCCGTGCAGGGTCAAGACGATCCGGGAGCACGTTCTCCTCCTACTGGATTGGGACAGTGTCCCTGCCCATCTCATTCTCCAGGTCCTTGGGTTGATGGTGGCAGCTATTCAGTTGGTTCCCCTTGCCAGGTATCATATGTAAGTGCTTCAATGGACCCTAGCGGTACAGTGGTCAGCTCACCTCCACCCTGTGTCCACACCAATCTGAATATCTCGGGTCTGCAGACGTCACTTGAGTTGATGGATCTAATCCAAGGAGCTTCAGCTAAGGAGACCCTTTTGCCTCATGCAACCCCAAACCACAGTGACCACAGATGCCAATTTGTTGGGTTGGGGGGCATTTCCATAGAACGATGGTCCAAGCCACATGGTCCCCCCCTCAAAGACCAAGTTGCACATCAATGTCCTCGAGATGAGAGCAGTCCTACTAACATTGCAAGCCTTCCAGGATCATCTCCTTCTTGGAACTTTAGCAATTCAGACAGACAACATGGCAGTAGTCTGGTACATCAACAAGCAAGAGGGGACATGATCTTACCCACTGTGCAGAGAGGCCATGAGAGTGTGAGAATGGGCGATGGCCTCCAGCCACTTTCTTCTTGTAGCGCATATCCCCAGTGATTTCAACCTGCTAGCAGACAAACTGAGCAGGTCTAACCTGAGTCCCCATGAGTGATACCTGAAACAGACAGTGGCAAGTCAGATCTTCAATCTATGGGGATCTCCATGCTGCAATCTGTTTGCATCTCCAGCCATTCACAAATGCAGCAAATACTTTGCCTTGGTCTGACCAACGGGGGAGTCACCCAGGGATGCTCTGATTCACGATCGGCCACCTGGACTCCTCTATGCCTGTTCCCCAACACCCGTCATTCCCAAAGTTCCACAGAAAGCCCATCACCTGAAGGCTCACCACATCCTTATTGCCCCCTTGTGGCTTCATTAGATGTGGTTATCCCTGTTCTGGTCTCATCTGAAATATGTGCCTTGAATATTGGATCCAATCCAAGATCTCATTTCCCATCCATGGGTACTTCCCCCTCCTGACCTGAGGTCCCTGAGGCTGATAGCTTGGTGCCTTCAGATCCAGTGATCGTCAGCCAGGCCAAGTTGCCTTCTCTGGTGAAGGATATTATTTTGGCATCTCAAAATCCTTCCACTAAAAAGGTTTATTCCAGGAAATGGAACAGGTTCTCTCTTTGGGCTCATCAGAGGGACATAGATCCCTTTCTGCTCTGGTTCTGGATATCTTGTATTTCCTTTCTTCTCTGTTCCAACAAGGGGCATGTTTCTCAATGATTAAGCTGCAGTTGGCAGCTATTTCCAACTTCCACTTAAGCGATAGCCCCATGTTTTCTTCTAGGCTCTGCAAGACCTTTCTTAAAGGAGTTTTATTGCTTAGGCCTCCCTTCAAAGATCCGTCTCCTCCTTGGGATCTTACAGTGGTGCTGCACTCCCTGACACAACCTTCTTTCGAACCTGCTACAAAATGTGATATTAAGTTTCTATCTTGGAAGACAGCTTTTTTGGTGGCAATTACCTCTACCAAGAGAGTTTCTGATTTACAAGCACTTTGCATAAAGCCTGCCTTCATGATTTTTCACAAGAATAGGGTTTCTCTTAGAACCAATCCTTCCTTCATTCCAAATGTAGCTTCAGAAACCAACCTAAATCAGTATATCCAGCTGCCTGTGTTTTTTCCCAACTTCTCAAACAAAGGGTAGTATCAACTACATTGCCTAGATGTCCATAGGTAGTTACATTTCTATTTAAAGAGGAATGAGGATTTTTGAAAGTCAGACCAGCTTTTTGTAGCTTTTTCCCAGGCCAGGAGAGACAGGGCCATTTCCAAAGTGTTGATTTCTCATTGGATAGCTTCTTGTATAGTTCACGTTTACGAGAGCAATCGCAGGGATCTTCCCAGACCTATTAAAGGTCATTCTAAGAGGTCAGTGGCTACGTCTTCAGCATTTTGGGCCAGGACATCCTTAGATGACATTTGTGCTGCTGCCACTTGGTCAAACACCCATACATTTGTAACACACTACAAGTTGAATTTGGTATCTAGTGGTAGAGCCTTGTTAGGTTTTCTGTGCTGTGGCATGTCCTTCCTTGAGAACTCAAAGGATTTTGGGTAGCTGAGGACTTTGACCCATCCATGATCAATAATGACATGAATAGCATCAGATAAAGAGTTATGTATTTACCATAACTTGGAATCTATGCTATCCAGTGTCATTATTCATCATGTCCCCTCCCTCCACCCCCCTCTGTCTGGTGACCAGGGGATTCTTGGAGTAATGGTCTGTTTGGTTCTGCTGTTCCTGGGTGAGGACAATGTCCCTACCTGGATAGTTATCTAGCAAACTTGATGTGAGAATTATTGGTTAACAGGAAGTAAGGGGAGGGGAGGAGTTCGAGCTCAGTCGCTCACTTTGCCGGCTTGGATCCGAGGTCAGATCCAAGACCCATCCGTAATGAATAATGACATTGGATAGCACAGATTCCATGTTATGGTAAGTACACAACTCTTTTTCATGTTCATAGGTTCATAGGTGTGTACTAGGCTAATGACCACAAGGGCCTTATTAAGCCTAGCCATGCATCGCAAATCTCTGACATGTTCTGATACCCTTGATGGGTGTAAGCATGTGCATGGGAGATGAAACATTTACAGGTTACCTGTGTCCATTAGAGACATACCTGCCAGACCAGGGATGAATTTCCGGTTTCCCATCCAATTGTCCAAGTTGCACTTGAATTAGGTTAGGGAGGAACTCTGCTTCACATGGATGGAGTGCCTGTTCCATAGATGGGGTAGTCTCTTGGATACATACCTGTCTCTCCAGCAGGTCCTATTTATGTCACAGGCAAAGTTTAAGTGTTTGGAACAAGTAATTCTGGTGCTGTTTGTTTTGGGGATATGCAGGAGGTCCATTAGACTGGGGTCTGACAGTGCCCTGTATGCCAGGCATAGATCTCCCTTCAAAAGCCTGTAGGAGACAGAATACAGAGATAGGGCCTTGAAGCGGCCTGCATAGGACATTTTACTTACACCCTGTATTCTTTTACTGAGGAACATCTATGGACGTTCCAGTTGTTGGATATGCCTGGTTAGGTACATACCAAAGGGAGCATTGTACTCAATGATAGGTCTGATGAATGCCAAGTACAAAGGAACAATGACTTCCTTGGACTTAGATGCCATATCTTTGTTTATACATTGTGCAACATAGAATGATTTCCTCACCACTGTAGAGATGTGATGGTCATTACTATTTGTGTGTCCCTAAGTCCCTGACTACTGGGTCATCTCTAAGGGGTGTGTTGTCAATATGATAGTTTCCAGGGATGGATGACTTCCCAAAGACACTATTATGCATTTATTGGCATTTAGTTTTAGTCCTTGGCTCTGACACCAGTTGTTTGCTTGTGTTACCTCTTCCTGGAGAACATTTGTGTCAGTGTGAAATTCAATGACAGCTCCTAATTTGCAATCATCTGCAAATTTAGTCAGCCAGAGACCACTGACATTGGCCTTGACTTCTGAGAAGTAAATGTCAAAAAGGAGGGTCGAAGGACTTATCCCTGAGGGATTCCACTTTTGACTGGCCTTTTTGTAGAGGTAGACTCTAATAATGTAAATTTTGTCTAGCCTAGCCCAGTTTTTCTATCCTGGGGAATTATATGTAAATTCCCTCTCAACTCCTCTTATCGGATTCACATCTTCCATGCCAAATATTTTCATAAATTTCTTAAAAAATCTACCCCCCTTTGTTATACTTTCCCTTCTGGGCCCCCCAGACACATCTTCACTGCTGAATATCCCCATTTACAAGTAATATTCCTTGCTGAAAGTTGATTATTTCTGCCACAGTTTTCTTAAGCTCCATTATTGTAGTTTTAGGTGGAATATAATTACATGCCAGTGTAATCCTCCACTCGTCCTTAGCCCCTAAGTACTAGAAATCTACCATTATCTTTTTTATCCCTTTCTATCACTGTTGGAACCCCTCTTGCAATTAATATAAGTACTCCTCTTTTCATTTATCCCAGGTATTCCACTGAATAACTATCCTGAAAACCTTCATCAACTTCACATGTTCATTTCTTTCCAAGTGTGTCTCCTGTAGCATAATAGCATAGCTATTTGTACTCTACATATTTTAATAAAGTGTACTACTCTTTCTTTTTTGTTTTTATCTATGAGACCATTGACATTTAAAGACATTACAGAAAGTATCATTGTATTAAAAAGTTATTATTCTCACAGTTTATGTTTAACAGCTTTTTTGTTAAATGTCTAGTTCCAGCTTTTGTGTTACATGCATACATTATTGGCAGGTTGAGCCTTTATACAGTTGTTTCTTGTCATATCCATTTGAGAACTTATATTTTGTTGAAAGCCCTCAAAAAAAGGCAAACCAATACCCCCTAAAACCTATTAATTTAATGCTAGCACACAAAACTATGTACATCTTCAAATATTGAAGTTTCACCCTCCTAATAGGAACAAATATCCCAAACTGACAGCCACACTCACAGACTTGAGTTAACCTAAAAGAAACGTTATCTGTGCCAAGACGCATGATGCAGCCTGTGCTTCTACTAAGTGCTGTCTGGTTTTATCTTATATTTGTGGCTCTCCCAGCTGGGAAAACACTGGAATACTTTCAGACAACATTAAATATCCTAGTCAGTTCTCTCTTTTTTTTCTAGCCAATTTATCTGTATCGGATTGCAGCCAATTTCTCTTTATCAGATTGCCTACATGGAGACATGAGGACCAGATACAAAACTGCTACTAAGCATGCATTTATTTGCTAGAAAAAAAGCCTTATAATATTTAATATTCTTTTTTATTTACTTGCTTTCTCTTATACCTTGTTACTGGATCAACCTAGCAGAGGGGGGGGGGTAGAGCAGCCAGGGGAAATTGAGAAAGAGGAAGGGAGGAGGGAGTGTAGGCAGGGTTCAGGTAGGGTCTTTAGAGGGGCAGTTCCAGGAGTTGAGCAGATATTCCCTTATAGCGAGTTTGAAGTTAGATGAGTTTTGTATAGTTCTGATATGGAGGGGGAGGTGGTTCTAAGAGGAGACAACTTAGTGGGCTATATAGCATTTTTCCTATAGCATTATTGGGCTTGGTGATTTGAAAGAGGTGTTGGTCGGAGCTATGAAGTTCCCAGTTTAGAACATAAGGAGAGATGATGGCTGCTAGAGATAGACAGACTGCTGGTTGATGGATGATGCTGTGTGTCAAAAGAAGTTGTGGTAGGAGCAGTTGATTGTGGGCGCCTAATCAGTGGAGTTTTTGTAAGGAGAGGCAGGGATATGAGCGATAGGGAAGGTTTGTGCCAAGTCTAGCAATTTTGTTTTAGGTAAGCTCGAGTTTGGTTGACAGATTATTTTGGAGGTTAGTGAAAATTGGGGTAGCGTATAGTAGGGCATGTAATAGGTAGGCTTGCACTAGGGACAATTTAGATTCTTGTGTTAAGAATTTTTTTATTTCTGTGTAGTAATCCTAGTTTCTGGTGTGTCTTCTTGATGGAGTTATGGATGTGGATGTCGAATTTAAGTTTGTTGTCAATATAAACACCGAAAAGTTTTATGTGAGAACCAACCATAATAGTAGTATTGTTTAGAGAGGAGACTGAGAGGGAAGATTTGATGTGTTGGAGGGACATGGGGAGGAAGAGAAGTAGTTTTGTTTTGTTGGGGTTGAGTAGCAGTTGGTTGGATGTGAGCCATGTTTCAACTAAGTGAAGGGTGTCTTGAGTGAGGATGAATAATTGTGGTAGATTGTCAGAGGTTGTAATGATGGTAGAGTCGTCAGCATATATATGAGTGTGGGGAGAAGGCATGATTGGTAGAGATTGTTGGTAAAGATGTTAAATAATAGTGGGCCAAGGATGGAACCTTGGGGCACACCATTTTGAATGGGGAGGAAAGGTGAGGTTGCAGAGAGCCATGTGACAGCTTGAGCTCTGTTAGAAAGGTATGAAGAGAACCAGGATAGAGTAGACATGGAGAGATTAAGTTGGAGAGTTTGGAGAGAAGGAATTTGTGGGACACAGTGTCAAATGCTTTGGAAAGGTCGAGGAAGAGGCATGACACTAGTTTGTTATTGTTAAGAGATGTAGCGATAGAGTTTAGTGAAGGGCAGCAGTGCTGTAGTTGTGCTATGATGTGGTCTGAAACCGTGTTGTGTTGGAGTGAGGAGGTTTTCCTGAGTGAGATATGAAATGAGCTTCTTGTGTATGCACTTTTCAAACTTTTAGACAGAGGGGATAGAATCATGATAGGCCTGAATTTGGAGGGGTCCATGGAGTTACCTCCTTTATGCAATGGTATAATATAGAACTTTTTCCAGATATTAGGAACAGTATTTTCCTGAATTGACTTATTGATAAGGATGGAGACGGGGTAGGCGATAGAAGGGGCAGCTAGTTTGAGGTATAGAGGAGGCAGGTTGTCAGTGGAAGGGGAGCAAGGCTTTAGTTTACAGAGTAATGATCTGATGATGGAGGTGGGTACAGGCTTAATAAAGAAAGAATTTTTGTGGGTGTGGGGGAGTCAAGGCAAGTATCCATGTTTGGTCAGATACTTGCTGAAGGGGGCCTTGTACTCAGTACTCAGTGATGGATGTTAATAAGGGACAGTTAAAGTATTACTATAATTTCCTTGGATTTGGATGCCGTACTCTTACTTATAAGTTGAGCAACTTGACTTGACTTTCTTAATATCTTGACTAGGTCTTAGTCGAAGACCAGACTACTGTCTATTATATGTTCCCAGATCCCTAACTGCCAGATCAACCCATAGGGTTGTTGCATCGAAGGAGTAATTGACTTGTGCAGATAGTTTCCCAAAAGAAACTGTAATTCATGTCTTGGCATTGAGTTTAAAACTGTGGCTTTGACACAGGCCATCTGTGTGTTAGGCCCTCTTGCAGTATGTTAGCTTCTAGGAGAGAATCTGTGTCAGTTCACAATTTGTAGTCATCTGCAAACTTGGTGAGCCAGAGACCCTAGAGATTGGCTTTGGCTTCCCAAAAATAGATGCTAAACAGGAGTGAGCCCAACACAAATCCCTGAGGTACTCCACTGATGACCGGTTTCTTGTTGGAGGTGGTCTCATAGATCCTGACTTCTTGGGTCCTATCATTGAACCAGCTGGCAGTCCTATGTTATGGAGGGATTTATGCCTAGTTCAGTGAGTTTGTTAACAATACTTGAGTGAGGGATCATATTGAATGCCTTATCCAGGTCACAGTAGGTGATATGCACCATCTTACCCTCATCCTTTGCCTTGGTGACCCTGTCGAAGAATTCTATCATGTTAAGTAGACAGTTCCATTGACAAAGTCAAAATGGGATAGGTTGCCAGTATCCTTGCTGATCATTTCCATGATAATTTGTTCCATTGCTTTGCATATTAGACTTGTCAGACTAATGGGTCTGTAGTTTTTGGGGTTGGTTGATGGACCGCCCTTGTGAAGTGTGATGACTATTTCAGTCCTCCATTCACTTGGTAAGTAACCTGTTTTGAGACTTTAGTTGAAAAATGCCTCGTGCTCCTGAAAGGTCATATCTTAAGATATTTAGGAAGACAAAACAATGTAAGAAACTTCTCTGTGTGGGAGATTTTTAGTCCATATATCTCTAGTTAATCACTGTATATTTATCAGATCAGACAATAGTAGTAGAAGTAGTGAACTTAAACTCATGTTAAGTCAAAAATAAAAAATATATAATTGTACAGAATTACTAACTATTCGAAAGTAATCCAAGCAAGGCAGGCAGTCTGTTTCCAGTCGAAAATCCTTTATTAAGTATACAGACAAGCGATCCAAGTAAAACAAAAACAGAGTAATCGTTTCCTCACAAGCTTTCTAAATATATATATATATATATATATATATATATATATATATATATATATATATATATATATATATATACTGTTTATCAGGCAAGGGAGTGGTTTATTGTGCTGTAAAACAAAGTGTTATTGGTACACATGTTAAATTCACATCCCTTCCCCCATCAGTATGACATTCGAGCTAGTCCTGCCCTACTTAGTAGCTGTCATAATAATGTAACCCTTATTTATTTTAAATAAAATTTATAATGATGTGGTCCCTCTTACTTAACCAGATTATTAAGTAGATTATTAAGTCTGTGATTTTATCCAAGACAATATACTACATGGCTGGAAATATATCAACCTTAGTCCATTTGGCAATCAAAAAATATATATAAATATATACATATACACTTTGCATGTAAAAAATCAATTGTAAAAATCATATTCCATTTTCATAACTTATTGTTAACAAAGATCGCTTTTGTCCTTCCTAGACTTTAGGAAGCAACTCAGAATATTGTCGGGGCCCACTGAAGCAATGTTTTTGGCCTTGGCAAGCATCCCCAAGACCTGTTAAGTGGAAGGTGAAGTTTATGCTGAATTTGTCAGCCCGCAGATTCGCTATGTCTCTCAGCTCAGTAAAGGTGGTGCCAATTACCACCAATTCTGCACATTGCTATGTGTTACCTTTAAGGTTTTGGACATAGCTGAAGAAGGCCTTTTGATTTTCCTTAGCCTGAGAGGCTATCTTGACCTTGTTGTTGACCTTGTTTGGACTTAATTAATCGTCTTAGTCTTTTTTTTTTTTTTTTTTTTTTTTTAGTTTAATTGTCTTTATGAGAGTAACTCATTCTGATTTTGGCCATGACCTTTTTCCTTTGGTTATTTGCCCTATTAAGGTTGGCATTCCACTACTGTGGTTTGTTTTTGGTGTTTGTTATGGGCTTACTCCTGGTAGTTACAGTAGTCTTTATGCAGGCAATTCATGTTTGTACAGAGTTTCTGTGAGATTGCAATGATCTTGGGGTTCAGGAGGGTATTGAATTTTGACAAACTGTCACTCAGTATGATGTAGTTTGCTTTAAAATAGTTTGTAACTGTTACAGGCTTAGATTTTTATTAAGAAGAAGAAGAAGACAGCTTTGTGATCTGATCTCACTAGTGAGGACGTGACACAGGGTAGTGGGGTGCAGCAATTCTCCATGTTGGCGAGTACTAGGTCGAGTATATCTGAACCTCTGGTTGGAGCACGCACTATCTAGTCCAGGGAATTTGTGTTAATGAAGTCCACGAAATGTGACTGAGAGTTTAAGGCACTGTATGTTTCCCAGTTTATAGAAGGCCAGTTAAAGTCTGCCATGAATAGGGTATTTGGTATGGTGAATATCTCCATTAGGTCTAGGTATGAGTTAAGAGATTCTTGAGGCATAGACGGCAACCTGTCTTTCATTAGAATATTGTAAGGAACATTATCTATAGTGACCTGCACATGGATGAACTTCAGGGCATCATCCTGATGTTATGTGATCCTATCTCGCCTACATTCTGTACTGATGGGTTCGGAGCCGATCCTTGGCTCCGACTCGGCATGCTATACTATAGAGCGAAGTCTCTTATTGGCTGAGCTATTCTACATCCCAGGATGCACCACCACAGCTTCCCCAGATCTCGTTTGCCGCTTTACAGGCAAAGATGTGGTCTCGGACTTGGCTGAGCTAAGTACTTTTTCTTCAAAGAATTTCTGTCAGAAATTTTTGATTCTTATACCCAAAAGCTGTTTTAACAGCTATCGTTGTTGTGTGACTGAGTTTCGGTGAAATTTTCTGGTAAACTTGTCTTTAATTTGAGGGAAAGGATCCCGTTTCAGTTAGTGAGGCCTTGCCCTCGCGCGTGTTGAGATATTTAGTGTGAGTGTTGTAGTTTAGTTGGACAAGTAATCCCGTTTACGTTAGAGGGATTTTGTCCTTATTTGATCTTCTTTTACTCTTCTTAATAAGTTTTGTGAGAGTTTTTTGAAGTGAGTAGCACTGTTTTGTGTAAACATGTCGAAAGAGTATAGACCTTCTGGGTTCAAAAAATGCTCTAAGTGCAGCTACAAGATGTCTATAACAAACGATCATTTGTTGTGTGTGTATTGTTTAGGCCCCAAACATCTTCAGGAGTCATGCAGCGTTTGTCACGCTTTTTCCTCCCGAGTCCTCCAAGAGAGGAAAAATAAATTGATTCTCAAAGGGCTTATTACACCTTCTTTTGAGGAGGCTTTATCATCTTCCTCTTCTCCATCGAAGAAAAAGAAATCGTCGGCTCCTACCAGCCCGTCGGAACCGGCCACAAAGAAATCTCCACGGACTTTGGAGCGAACGGTCTGCCTCGATGCCTCTAGCCTCGACTCCTCTGGCAGCCGACGCTAGAGCTGAGAGGCGGGTCACCTTCATCGGCTCCACTGCCTTCGGAGCCGGTGAGAGTTGCCTGCTCAGACTCTTCCCCTTCGGCACCGAAGTCCACTTCGCCCGAGGAAATTGCTATGGTTGTGGAGTCTCCTCGGCACCGATATTTATCGAGGCGCCCCAGTCCTTCGGAACCGGTGGAGAAGTCGACTCGAACCGCTCGATCTCTTCTCGGTCTTCGAGAATGTCGGATTCGGACATAGACAGGGTACTTCAAAGGCTGTTTCAGTCTCCAGTCTTCCAAAAGTTAGTTTCGGCTCCAGCCCAGTCGGCTCCGGAGCCGATTGTCCACCCTGTTGTCTTGGTTCCTCCTCCAATAGCCTCGGCGCCGTTGGAGTCGGTGCTGGTGGAGCCGATAGAGGTTTTCGGGTCTGCTCTGACCCTTGCTCCAACCCCGCCCTTCGGATCAGAGTTCGGTACATGGACCTCCTCGGTTGGCCCCGGGGGTGACGCTTCGGGACCGATGTTTTCAGTTTCGAGCCTCCCTCTCGGTGCGTCGGCTGCGGGAGTGCCGTCTACTGTTGTGGTCTCGGGGGTCGGACCTTCCCAGGATTCTGGGGGTCCGGCCTTCAGGGCCATGAGGAGTGCTTTGGCCAAATCTTCTTTGGCTACCTCCACCGTCTCTCCGGCACCTTCCCTTGGCACGGAGACTGGTTCCTTTGTTGTCCTCCTGTCTCAAGACAGCGGAGCCCTGGGGCCTGAGGTCACCCCCATTGGGGGTTCCCCCCTTCCTGGAGGTCCTTCGGAGGAACCTCCCAGGAAGAGACAGTGCAAGAGGAAGCACGCCGACTCGTCTCTCACCTCGGACACCGACCTCGATGATGCGGAGGGGTCCCCAAGTCGCCCTCGGATGATGTCTCCTTTGTGGACATCTTAGAAATCCTGAAGCAACGAGGCGACTGGCAGTCCAAACCCCTTCTGCTGAGGAGTCGGTATTCCTCAAGGCCTGGCTCAGCCCTCTGCCTCCTGGGTGTCTCCGCGATGAGCTTCTAGATTTGATCTCTCGGGGCGTGGGAGCACCCGGATTCTGTGGAACCGTGCCAGCAATAAATTTCTTTCAGCCCCCAAAAGGAATTCCTCTCTAAAGGTGTGGCTGTAGATGCCCTGGTGGTGGCATCTGCTACCCAACAAGATGTGGCAGAGGCGTCTATGTCCGTCCATCCTCCTAATAAAGAGTCTAGGAGCATGGATCGGTACCCTTACTTCAGCGGCCTTTACTTTGAGGTCTCTGAATTATCTGATGCACTTCACCAGACTTCAGAGGGATCTGGTCAAGGAACTTTCAGATACCCTCTCTGGTAACCTACCTGAGCAGTTGGCCCAGATGGTTAGCTCTCAGCTGGCTACCTTATCATCATTATCGAACTCGTCCATGAGGCTCATTTCGTATGCAGCCGAGGGGGCGAGTAGAGCGGAGGGAACAGGTGTTGCTCTAAGGAGACAAGCCTGGCTCCGCCTGTGTCACTTTGCAGAGGCCTTCAAGTCTTCCTTTGCCGACGCTCCCTTTGATGGGTCCTCTTTGTTTGGACCCAAGGTAAAGGACACCTTGACCCGCTGTGAACAAGAGGGTAAGACTTTGACTGCCGTAGGGGCATGCTTTTCCACTCCCTTCCGGCCTTATCCCAAGGCTAGAAGAGGGAGGAAAATGTGGTTCTGTAAATCTCAAAAGACTTACCCCTCACAGCAGGATGATTCCCCTTCTAGAGGCAGAGGAGGGGGAAATTTTTCAGGAAGACGCCGTCCCAGAGGTGGCAGAGGCCCCCGCAACATTGGAGACCGCGAGTCCTTTCGTGGCTCTTCAACCTTCCAGCATCCCTGAAGGATTGCCCGACTGCGCTCGCCCGAGCCAGTCGGGGGAGGCACCTGAAGGCCTGGGAGAATATCACCCAGGACCGATGGGTGCTCCGAATCATTGCCAGAGGTTACACCATCCCTTTTTTTCTGCCCCCCCCCACCATCCTGGAAAATCCCAGACCCACCACCCAGTCAACGGGATCTCGCAGCCATCGAAATCTCAAAGCTGCTTCAAAAAGGAGTCCTCCAACCGGTCCCCGAAGACCAGACCGGATTAGGGACTTACTCAAGATTCTTTTTGGTGCCAAAAAAGACCGGGGACGTGAGGCCCATTTTGGATCTCAGCAAACTCAACCGTTCTGTCAAGAAGTCCAAGTTCCGGATGGTCACCTTACAATCCATTCTCCCGCTGCTGGAGGAAGGTGTTTGGATGTGCTCCATAGATCTCAAGGACGCCTATTATCACATCCTGATAGATCAGGCGTCCAGGAGACACTTGCACTTCAGCCTGGGAGACAGTAATTTCCAGTTCCATGCACTGCCCTTTGGTCTCACCACAGCCCCCAGTGTGTTCACCAAATGTTTGGCGGTGGTGACTGCTCACCTGAGAAGTCTAGGATTCCAGGTGTTTCCATACCTAGACGACTGGCT
The DNA here is from genome assembly GCF_019279795.1 of Protopterus annectens. Taxonomy (NCBI): domain Eukaryota; kingdom Metazoa; phylum Chordata; order Ceratodontiformes; family Protopteridae; genus Protopterus; species Protopterus annectens. Next base: position 1,457,125,360 of record NC_056744.1, on the reverse strand, counting down.
CCTAACTGCCACCTCCAGGCGTCTACTCTTACAGAACCTAGCAGCCACTATATCTCTAGGCAACTCCCTAGGAGTCACCTTCAATTGGGCAAAGTCTGTGTTGCTGCCATCTCAGCACATACGGTTTATCGGAGTAGAGATAGATTTAAAGCAAATGCGGGTCTATCTTCCTACAGAGAGGATAGAAATAGTACAGTCTCAAGTTCGAGCATTGCTCCTCAAACGCCGAGCCCCAGCCAGGATGGTCCTACAACTGTTAGGTTCCATGTCGGCCACCGTTCTCCTAGTTCCCTTGGCAAGATTGCATATGAGGATTCTCCAGTGGCTCCTGTCAGTCCAGTGGTCTTATCAGGATCTCCCTCTCAGTCACTTCATTCTGATCACAGAGACGTGCAAACAGGACCTCCGTTGGTGGCTTCTTTCCTCCAACCTGGATCAGGGGCGACCCTTCGTTCCACCACCCCCAGTGGCCACATTGACTACGGACGCCTCCCAGACGGGGTGGGGGGGACATTACCTGGGCAGGTCAGTCCAAGGCAAGTGGCACTCCGACGAGAGTTTCCTCCACATCAACATACTGGAAATGAGGGCGGTGCTTCTGTCGCTACAAGCACTACACAGTTACCTCCCCCAGGGCATGATTGCCATTCAGTCCGACATGTCAGTAGTCTGGTACCTGAACAAGCAGGGAGGGACCAGGTCCTACCCCCTTTGCAGAGAGGCCATGAAAGTATGGGATTGGGCGGTTGCAACCAAACATTTTCTGGTAGCAACACACATTCCGGGGAGATCCAGTGTGATAGCAGACAGACTGAGCAGAACTATTCTCTCCCCTCACGAGTGGTCTCTGAACGACAGAGTGGCAACTCAGATTTTCAGAAGATGGGGAACTCCTTGTTGCGACCTCTTTGCAACTCCTCTCAATACAAAATGCCAACAGTTCTTCTCTCTCACCCCAGTACCGGGGTAGTTTCCCAAGGACGCCCTGGTCCAAGCTTGGCCCACCGGCCTACTGTATGCCTTTCCACCGGTTCCCCTTCTTCCCAGGGTGATCCAGAAGGCGATTCACTTGCAGAGCAAGATGATTTTAGTTGCCCCATACTGGCCTTGTCAAGTCTGGTTGCCCTTTCTTCGGAAATATGCATTGGACGGTCCATGGTTCCTAGACCAGGTTCCAGACCTCTTGATCCACCAGTCGGGACAACTTCATCAGTCCCTTCACTCGTTGAGGTTAACAGCTTGGCTCCTCCTCTTCCGACCATAGTCAGGAACCATGTTTTGGACTCGGAAGTCATACATATCTTGTCCTCGGCCCACAAGACTTCGACTAAAAAAATGTATAACAGCAAATGGAAGAGATTCACTATATGGGCCCAACTCCGGGGATTAGATCCCATTACTGCCCCGGTGCAGAAGTTTTGAAGTTTTTAGCTTCTTTATTCAATCAAGGTTCTTCGGTTTCTACCATCAAGGTTCAATTGGCAGCTATTTCTAATTTTCATGAAAGTATAGACCCACCTTTGATGAGCAATAAGTTGTGTAAAGCCTTCATGAAAGGTGCTGGGCTGCTATGACCTCCGATTTCTCATCCCGCTCCACCGTGGGATCTTAATTTCATATTAGGTGCTTTGACCTCTTCCCCCTTCGAACCGGCAACAACTTGTGACTTGAAATTTCTTTCTTGGAAGACTGCTTTTTTGGTAGCAATTACGTCAGCCAGAAGAGTTTCGGAACTTCAAGCCCTATGTGTCAAACCACCATACCTGGTTTTTCACAAGGATAGAGTATCCCTCAGGCCTAATCCATCTTTTGTTCCCAAGGTTTGTTCTAGTTTTTGTCATAACAGTCATTGGAACTTCCAGTTTTCTTCCCAAACTACTCAGACACAGCGGAATACATCTTCCACTCATTGGATGTTCACAGGCAATTGCGTTTCTATTTAGATAGGACGCACCAAACACGGAAAACAGATCAGTTGTTTGTGTCCTTTTCGGACAATAAATTGGGCAAAGCCGTCACGAAGGTCACTATTGCCAAGTGGATCAGGGACTGTATCAGCCATACTTACTTCCTTTCTAATAAAGAGCTTACAACCTCAGTGAAAGCTCATTCTACAAGGGCTATGGCTACTTCGACAGCCTTTCATTCTAAGCTTGCCATTAGTGACATTTGTGCTGCGGCTACCTGGTCCTCTCCTCACACATTTATTTCTCATTACAAATTGGACGTGGCATCTCCGGGGCGAGCTTCCTTCAGTTCCACAGTTCTCAGGAGTGTTTTCCAATGAGCCACCCAGGAATCAGGTGCTAGGGATGCTGTCCCATCAGTACAGAATGTAAGATAGGATCACATAACATCTTTTAGTTATGTACTTACCATAACTTTAGATGTTTGGGATCCATCTGCTACATTCCTAATAACCCACCCTCCTTCCCCCTGCCTTGGAGATCAGAAGAGACCGGACGGTTCAAGTTTAGCCGTTTCATCTTGAAACACCTGGCAATATTATATCAACAGTCTATGTGTGTGCATGTGCGGACAAACAAGATCTGGGGAAGCTGTGGTGGTGCATCCTGGGATGTAGAATAGCTCAGCCAATAAGAGACTTCGCTCTACAGTATAGCGTGCCGAGTCGGAGCCGAGGATCGGCTCCGAACCCATCAGTACAGAATGTAGGCGAGATGGATCCCAAACATCTAAAGTTATGGTAAGTACATAACTAAACGTTTTAACTAGTCTGGATGCATATTTGTTGCTGATGTAGATCGAGACACCTCCACCTTTAGACTGTATTTGTGCTGCCATTGATCTAAATGTGTGGATGGCACTGTAGCCTTGCATTGCCAGAGTACTTTTTGCACTGTAGCCTTGCACTGCCTGAGTACAGTCTGTATCTTTAAACCAAGTCTTAGTAATGGTACAGGTGTTTATATTCTCCAGAGTGAGGAGAGCTTGTAGGATGTGGAGTTTCTTGTTTTGGCTCCTAGCATTGAGCAATAACACCTTTGACCTTAAGGGTAATTTGAGGGTTTTTTTGCTGTGTTGTAAGATTTGTCATTCTAGTATTGTCTAAAAAAGTCTTTAAGGGGGTGGATAAAGTTTTAACCGCTATCCAAAAGCTTGGTGGTGCAGACCACCCTCGGCAAAGCAATATGGTCTGTTAACCATGTCCTCCAATACTGACAGATATTGAATTACACTAGAATGACACCAGAAACTGAGCCAGTTGTTAAACTTAATAATTTTTGTTCATATTTTGACATCCTCCTTGGTGAAGGGAGAATGCTGTTCAATGCATGGGGCCTACCTGTATGTGACACATATTGTCGCTTTTCATATACTCCATTGAGGTATGTTTCAGGTCACTTACACCCCCATGGACTATGATAAAATCATATTTGTAAATGTGGTGCAGTAACTTGAGTGCTTGCATGACATTGTGGATCCTGGCTTCAGATAAGCAGCTGACCATTATCTTCTCCTTGTCCAGACAGATGACTGGGGCATATGCATGTCATACAGTGGAATCCCATATGACAATAGTCCTAGGTAAAGTGTTTGCTTGCCTTATGGGTTTCGATCTTAGGGGATCATTGGGTGTAGGCTTATGTGTGGTGTTTGTTGTTGCTTTTGCTGTGTGCTTTAGAGTTTGCCGATGATAGGCATTGCCATTTGCAGGCTTAGGTGGTCTTTGAGGTTTGAGAAGGTTTCTTTTAAGTGCCTGAGAAGTAGATGGTGCATATATGTGTGGAACAGTATATGTGGAGGATGCAGGTTGTGTGTGTATATATGTCTGTGTGTGTTTTTCACAATATTGTTTGTAAGTGAGAATTTTCTTAAATGGCTATCTGAGAACATGAGAGAATTGTTACATTGTCTCCGGATGCCCATATCTACCAAGCTGGCCACAGAGACATTTGGAAATCACATATCCATGTTGTCCTAGTGGTCTGTTATGGTTTAAGGATTGGGTTTTACAGGCGTCTCTTGGGGTGGATTCTAATGTTAAGTGCAGATGTTAGATAGTATTGGGAAATGGTATTAGTGATGTTTGATCCACAGACTAGCTATTCTATGCTTAACTCTCTGCAATGCTTCACTGTGTTACAAGTTACAGTCCTAATATAGTTGTATAGGTAAATTTTACTGTCTAAGCTTTTGTTTATGTACCAGATGCTGCCAATTGTCTCTGTGCTGTGAGCAGCTGCACTCAAACACATCTAATTTATAGTAAACAGAAAAAGCTGAAAACTGACTCTGTTGTCCTCTGGCCAATAAACAACTACATTTTGAGCTTTCCTGGAGTACATTCCAACTCAGAGGGACTAGACAAACATCTTCTGCCACAAGATGGATGACCCTGGACTTCCTAATATAAAAAGCACAGCAAAAAGGACTTTCAAGTGCAATTCAACAACAAATAAATAAATCACTGGCTGACAGTTTTCTTATGTGCTTCCCAGCTCAGACAGACCGGGTCACCACCTACTGCCTCTTTTTTTTAAAACACCTTTATTAAATTATCATTTAAGGCATAGGAAGACACACATTATCAGAAAAGAATACAAACCATTTTAACAATTTTCCATTTAAATACAGTATACATCACATGTTTTCTTTGCTACTATCATCAGTCCAACATTACAAAAATTGCTGAATTCCTGCCTTCCCTTAAACCTCACTACTTCTTCTCTTGAACATTATTATACATGTATTGTTCCCACAATTTCCATTTACTTTTTTGTAAGTTGCTCCTTCCATCTTCTAAAAATCCCTCTTCCAGTTCTTTTATCTCTTTTATAATATTCAGTGCCTCAAATACAGTTGGTATAGACTTACATTTCCATTTTCTAGTACTTGCTTTTTTGGCAGCCAACAGAATTAAACGTAATAAGGCCTTGCTACATTTAGGCAATACAGATCCTGCATCCCAGGTCAAAAGAATCGTTTTCTTACTTATAGCCATTTGTCTACCCAATATTTGTGATAGAGTACTCTGTAGGGAATTTTTAAAATCTGCCAAGTCATTACACTCCCAAAACATATGTTCTCATTTACCTCTTTCTTCACTGTCAAACCTCCAACATTTGCTATCTTTCTCAGAAAAAAAATGTTGAAGTCTGCTTAAACACTTCCAAGCAAAGATCCTACACTTTATGGGCTTGGTTTCATATGTGGGAGCCATACATGTCTTCCTGACATTTTCTTGTAAATTGCTTTTCCAGTGTCACTTCCCAATCTTTTCTAACCTCCTCTGATTGATTCTTATAGTTGTCGTGCAATATTTTATATGTACTACTAATTATCCCTTCATTAACAGCTGCTTCTCTTCTAGATTCATCTAAAAACTCTACCTGAGTTGGTCTTTCACTTAAAATCCCCCTATCCCTTTCTCTTTTGCCTGTACTTTGAGATCAAGTCCTGATAGGGAAGGCAGTCTCTAGCCTGCAATTCTAGGATCATAGGACATCATTAGGCTATTGGCCCTAAGGCCCTTTCAAGTTTAGCCAAGAATTTAGCTCATGTTCTGACAAGTCAGCACCTGATGCCTCTGTCCAGCAGGGACACATGTGGAATCCCAGGGGTGTACTTTTTTGTTCCCCATTCAGTTATCCAAGTTGTGTTTAAAAAGGGTTAATGAAGTACTCTACTTGACATGGAGAGGGGGTCTATTCCACAGAAGAGGCAGTCTCTGGGACACAAATTGGTCCTGCCAACAAGTCCTATTGATGTCACAAACCAGGTTGAGGTCGCGCATTTGGGTTACACAAGTGGAGCTTGACTTGCGGATATGCAGCAGTCCAATCAAAGAAGTCCCATCAAGGTGGGGTCAGAGATTGCTTTGTATGGCACACAGAGGTCATATCTGAGGAGTCTGTATGAGACTGAGTAGTGGAACAGGGTATTTAGCCTATCTGTGTAGGGTAGATGTTTGAGGCCCTGGATTCTCCTGGTGGTCTCTCCAGCTGCTGCATGTGCTTTGTGAGGTACTTGCCAAAAGGGATATTGTACTCAATAATGAGTCTTATAAGAATACAGGGATGTTATGACCTCCTTGTCCTTAGTTGAGATACCCTTACTAAAGAGGTTGGCCTTGTAGAAAGCTTTCCATACAACAGAGGCAGTATGGTGGTCAATAGTCAGTTTTCTATCAACCTGGGTGCCCAAATCCTTCACAACTGATTGCTTGCGTAGGACTTTGTTACTAATGTCATAATTTGTGGAGACATCACTCTCCCCAAAGGGGATGATACATTTTTTGGCATTCGGTTTGAGGCCATGTTTCTGGCACCAGTCATTTGGGTGAGACTGTCTTGGAGGATGCCCACATCACTAGGGGAATTGATGACAGTGCCCAGTTTGCAGTCTTCTGCAAACTTGGTCAACCATAGCCCACTGGTTTTGGACTGCACCTCAGAAAAATATATCCCAAACAACAGGGGCCCCAGTACCAATCCATGGTGTACACCGCTCGTTACAGATCTACTGCTTGAGGTGGCTTCCCCTATTTTGACTAAGTGGGTTCTGTCAGTGGCCCAGTTTGCTACCCATCTGGTAACATATGGAGTGATCCAGTCCAAAAGTCTTATTGGCCTCATCCCACTCTGTTACCTTTCCTGCTTGAGTTATTTGCTTCCAAATTCTTCATTCCTTTGCCAGTTTTTTTCAATAAATTCCAGCCCCCTCTTGCCTATTTTCTGTACTAGGTATTCTGTATTATTCTGTATTAGGTAATTTCTGTTACTTTATGAATATCAAACAAATAGTGCCTTCCAAACCAAATCCTAGAGATAAATCCCCATCCCATGGTTGAGGAATCAACTAAAAAATCCTCCGGGAAATACCTCACCAGTCTAAAAACTCATGGCTTACTGGAAAAAAAAAAAAACTAGCAGTGTCCCTGTTGAAGTGCCACATTCTCCAAAAGAATATAATAGTAGAAAGGTCCTTTGCAGTGTCACAGAACATTAAGGTGGTTACAAATGAAAGTAGGACTCTCAAAGCTACTTCTTGTCTGAAGACATCTGTTTATTTGTAAAGATCTGAGCAGCGCTCATCTGTCTGTAAAGTAATATTTACAAATAAAGGGATGTCTTCAGACAAGTAGCTTTGAGAGTCATGCTTTCATTTTTAACAACCTTTCTGTTTTGTGATGCTGCAAAGGATCTTTCCACTATTATATTCTTTTGGAGAATGTAGTACTTCAACAGGGACACTGTTACTTTGTGAATATAATTTTCTTTATGGTTGTTAGCATTCTCCTTAAGGATCTATATCCAGAATCCCTCTCTAAATCTCTCTCTCTCTCAGTTTCTTGCACTTCCCCCTTGTTTCATCATCATCATCCTTTTCCACTTTGAATGACTGTCCCAGTCCTCTTAATGTAAAACACAAAAAAGATTGCTTGAGAGTGTAATACTACCACAAAACAACTTAAACAAACTACCTGGACAAACCACTTTCAAGTATTAAGAATCTTTAAAATGATTTAAAGTACAAAATCCACAAATAAAACAAACATAAAGCAGCAGAAGCACACTAAATTAGTTAACCAAAGTGCAATATAATAAAATAAATGTATTTGCCAAAGATGGAGCAAGATTAATTCAGGACCCTTAGGAGCAGGATTAATTCAGAGTGTGGCAAGGGTGCCAAGTAGATTGGAGCTCTGGGAAAATGAGCAGGAGACAATATGTAGCAAAAAGAGTTTATTCAAGAGTAATACTCTCTGCTGGGTGGGAACTCAGTATTATTATTTGAAATGTTCTAGACAGTTTTTCAGAAAAAATATGTCTTTATTCTGCAGAATGCATTTAGGTCATGGCTTGATACGTAAGGACACACATGCAACTTTGAATTCTTGTAATATGTGTTACTAAACTGGGCGACAAGCATAAATTCGGTGACAGAATGTATCCCTGATTACGAGAAATATATATATATATATATATATATATATATATATGTGTGTGTGTGTGTGTGTGTGTGTGTGTGTGTATATATATATATATATATATATATATACACACACACACATATGTATATATATATATATATATATATATATATATATATATATATATATATATATATATATATATATATATATATTTATTTATTTATTTATTTATGGGTCTACTTCACATCACCTAAAACCCATTTGACAGACTTTCATTTCACTGAGACCAAATCACCTAATTTTCAAAATATTGAAATTGTTAGTAATAGACATGTTGTGGGTTTCCATTCATCTGTGACTTGTTTGTGATAAAAAGAATTTCTGTAACTTACACTGCTGACTGTCAGAATACCAATAGTCATGTAGAAAGTAATGTTTTTAAATGTGGGTATGTGTCCTTACATTTTTATGGGAAGTATCTAAAGTAATATGGTGGATGTTTTGTGTGTTACCAGCAGTAGTGGCAGCATGTAGAGTACTGTAAGGTAAGTAAAAAATATATGCCCTTTTCCCCACTGTAGTGCGATCCTGAAGTTAGTATATAAAGTTAGGGGTGTGTGTGGGGCATAGCCCTCCACTTTGGGGGGTGTGGGAGGTGTAGCCCCCCACTTAGATTGGTTCTATATTCTCCGGTTTCTGTTAAGAGGGCAAGTAAGTAGTTTTTAAGTTCTGGAAAGAGGTAGTTATTAGTGTTGTGAGTATGTTTGTTTATGGTTTAAGGTTTAGTAATTTGAAATACAGCATTGTAAGCTGTCGATGAAATGAGATTCAGTCAAATGAGTTTTCAGTGTTTTGACAAATTAGGTGATTAGGTCTCAGTGAAATGAAAGTCAGTGAAATGGATTTTAGGTGATGTGAAGTAGACCCATCTATCTATCTATCTATATATATATATATATATATATATATATATATATATATATATATATATATATATATATATATATATATATATATATATATATATATATATATATATATATATATATATATATATATTTATATATATCAATTTAAATATATATATAAAATGCAGTGGCAGCTGTTGACTTCAAATCAAAGGGGGACTGCAGGAGACAGTTGAATGGGTGGGGGCCAATGTGAAGGGGCATGGCCAACTAGAAAGGGAAGGAGTTTTTCTTAAAAAAAAAAAAAAAAAAACAGGAAAAACTGGGACTGTAATTAATATGCTGCCCTGGGTGCCACTGCCAAACTGTCATTATGAGAGTCCAGTCAAGACAAAATGAATTGTAGAAGAAAAAAAATATTTCAATGCATTGGCTACAAGACAGCTTACTTAATATCTAAATGGAAACAAAGAGGTTGCAAGGCATGAAAAAAATAAATTACTTTTTAAAATACATTACTGGAATGCCAGTCAAAATCAAGTGTAAAAATAAGCAGCACTCAACTCAAACCACTTCCCCTTGCACTGCAGTTCTAATTATAATATATATTCAGCTTTATAAAAGTAGCAAGTAACATGCTGAAAGTAGCAATCTCTGTGATACCCCACTTGTAAAAATGTTTCTTATACAAAAATGACCCGCTGCCTGATAACAACTATTTATTTATTTCATGGGGAAAACATGAACAAAGTAAAAATCAACAGCAAACAAGAAACAAGCTCTAGATAAATTGCTTAAAGGATTACTGCACAGGTTATGGACCACACATGATAGATTGGCATTCTGTTTAGTTTACGGGTAAAGCCTGCAAAGATGACTGCAAGTCTTCAACAAATGTAATGAGCTTCTGAAAATACTGTAATCCTGTCTTTTATTACAAATACTGTCATATGCATTTCAATACCCAAGGCTTATACGCTATCTAGTTATGTAAATATTCTCTGCATGGCAACAACAAAAAGGCTTCCAGAGTTATAAATTCTTTAACAGTATGTTTATTAAAGCTTACTTGCATCTTACAATCTCAAACAAGCTTACATGGTGGTCATTAAAGCATTGCTACTTAAACACAGAGCAACAGGCACTGCAACAACATCTGTTTTCTGAATAAGAAGAAGCATAAATCAACAGTATAAAAATATGATGAAAAACAGAACATTCTGCAAAATCAAGGACAGATAAAAAGCCACTGCAGTACCTGTGTCTACCTTGGATGGGGGGATACTCTGCACACTTACACTGCATAACTGTTCCTTGTTTTGCTTGAACACATCCAGAGTCACTACATGGGGGAGTAGGGTGCAACAAGTATGTTACAATTTGAAATGTCTCTGGCTGATGGTGATGGCCTGACATATTTGTCATACCTCTCAACCTCAGAGCAAGAAATCTGGACAAAGACATAAACAGAAGTGGGACAAAGGCCCAAAAATAAATACAATTTTTAAATATTGCTCTTATAAACTTAGAAAGATAATAGAATAGTAGGTCTTGCATTAGTATGAATTTTCTGAAGGGTATGAAATCTGAAACTCAAATGTCTGTCGTTATTTTCTAACTTCAATCTTTAATGATTTGCCACTAATTTGCCCGAAAACCACAATTTTATGATAAACAGACCAAAAATGTGATGCAAAAATGTAAAATAGCCACATGATAGAGCTGGGAACCGGTCAAAGAAGGGACACTTTTTTAATATTAGTACTGTTAACTTGGGCAGCTGAAAAAATAAGAGACTCTGCATGCATTTCTGAAATTAAAAGTAATCTGTTACTCTGATCATTACGATTATTTATTAATTATAAACCCTCCACGTTTTCTTCCAAACCTGTCATTTTGCGGAGGGATTATTAGGGGGAGAGCAACATTTTGAGCCAAAATTGGGGACAGTTGAGAGGTTTGGATATATCTAATTCTATAAAGCGATTTATTTGCTCATACCTGTCAACCTTTTAACACAGGAAATCTGGATAAGGCCAAATATATTGGGGTAACATACAAACAGTACTAACTTTTGCTCTTGCACAGACAGTTGATAGAATAACAGGTCTTGCTTTAGCATGCATTTTTCTGAAGGGTATGAAGTCTGAAACTCAATGGCTGTCATTATTTAGTGACTTCATTCTTAAATGAATTGCCAGAAAACCACACATGTTATGAGGAACAAACCAAAAATAAGAAGCAAAAATCTATTAATTCTGCAAAAATCTGGACAGTTGACAGATATAGTTCAGCCGGTGCTGAGTTTGCTGCCCTTCCCCCCTCACAAACTCATGATTAAATGGGGCTTCCCCTACAGCTATTCCAATGTCTCATTACTTGACTATTTCGCCCCATTTACCATAAACACTGTAATGTGCATACTGCTTTACTTCTACAATGACTTGGATTTCATTTAAAAGTTTTATTTTACATTTTACAGCACAAACACTAATCGACATCTGCTAAATAAAGCAGTGCAGTTTCACAATGAAAATAGACTTGGTATTAAAACTTCTCTGCCCTTGAAACTCACATTCATTGAAACAGCATCAAAACCGACATTCAAAGAAAATATATCTGGCCAGTGGCAGATAAAGTTTAACCTTGGGCTGTTTTCAAATCATAAGCCCCTTACACAGGAAATATACATGTGTTCTTTGATACACCTTCCTGACTGTATTAAATTATATTCCTTGTATAATACAGTACAGTTGTTAAAGGGCATTTTAAATTTATTGTTTTGAACATTTTTCCAGTAAACAATGAAACAAAATGCATGCACCAATAATGACAAAACTGCCCAATTCAGAACATTTCCATCATGTCTACTCAAACTTCTACAATCCACCATTATCAGTAAATATGCACAATCTCTGCAGAAGTAAAAGTCATCTAAATAATTCCACATTAAAGAGATCTGTAACTAATGAAGAGGTTTCTGCTAGCACACAACTTTATATTTCATTGTTTCATCTACAAAATAAGTGCATGTTGCTCTTGAGGAATAAATTGCCTATGCTACATTAAAAAAATGATAAGCTAGTAATATTGCAATAGGGAATGGATGGCAAACTGATAACAGGTTCATCGTTACTAGGTATCTCCACCAAAGAGGACATTCTCAGGACTGCAGCATCCACCCCCTTTAAAAGTACAACACACTACAGTATCAGTAATGCATCTATATACTATGGGAGTAGATCCCACAGTCATCTGCATCAAAAGCAAGTACACTACCTGTTGTGCTATTAACAACCCAAGCAGCCACAGCATAAGCAGCACTAAACATCTTTTCAAGCTCTCAGCTCCTTGTAAAATGCACTTGACACTTAACTGTATCTTTCAACTTTGAAGTACAGGAAATCTGGAAAAAAAACAAAATTTATTGGGGGGGGGGGCAAAAGCCCAAAAACTAGGGACACATTTTAAAGATTGCTTGCATAATCTTGGAAAGATGCTAGAATAAAATGCTGTGTTACCACCATGCATTTTACTTCCAGGTCTTGAACCCAGGATTTTGTGCACTACAGGCAGAACAACATACCACAATGCCAAATCCGCTGTTTCTTGAAAGACAGACTATCATTTAGTGAATTCAGTTCTCGCCGTAGCTCTCAACTTCTTAGCACAAAGCACCTAGACAAAGCCAATAATGGGGGAATACAGCCCCCAAATATATTCAGTGAATTCAGTTGCCACCATAGCTGTCAACCTGTTAGCATAAAATAACCTGGACAAAGCCAGTAATGGAGGAATACAACCCCAAAAATAGGGACAAATTTCAAATACTGATCGTAGAAAATTGCTAGAATAAAGGGCTTTGTTGTACCATGTACTTTCTGAAGAATATGAAGTCTGAAATTCAAATGCCATGCCAGCCATTATTTAGTGAATTCAAAATCCAGAAAAAACACAGATTTTGTTTTGAGGAATAGAACAAAAATGAGGCAAAAATTTCACAAGTGGTGGTGGGTAGGGAATTCAAGCTCTTGCTACCTACTCCCAAGGTACAGGGTTTGAGTGTAGCCACACACACACACACACACACACACACACACACACACACACACACACACACACACACACACACACACACACACACACACACACACTCTGAATATGCAGTACAAAACAGAAATAAAATGAAAAGATTTCTGCACTACAGGCTTATGGTATACAGTACATCTGGGTTATGCTAATGGGCAGCTCAGTTGTGACTGTCACCCTGGTTGCTCAGCCACATTCCGTTTCAGCTCCCCTTTAGATTCAAGAGTGCTAAGCTGTTGTATAACTTGACCAGCACAGATAAATGCCTACCTGTGTGCCAGAAGGCTGACCAGTATTTATTATTTAATAACCAAAGGAATTGAATAAATAACTGGTTGCATGTGCTGTATAATTTAAAAAAACACATAGCTTATATCTGAAGATATGATCAGCTTTTTAAACATTTCTGTTGGATTGCACTTTTTACATGACTGTACATAAAAAGGCCACCTTGATGTATGGAAATTTATCACAAATATTTTATAGAGGGGATAGTAGTAAACCACGTCAGTGCCCATTCTTAAAGTCGTTTTCACCTTACAACAGAGTGTGTGTGTGTGTGTGTGTGTGTGTGTGTGTGTGTGTGTGTGTGTGTGTGTGTGTGTGTGTAATTGTGCCTGTATGTATCTGTGTGATATTTGTATTTATATCTTTTTACCTGCATAGGCTTAACATATCATAATTACTAACAAACTTGCAACTTTGTGGGTATCAGACCCAGTGTATCCCAATGTATCATATGGTGCAATATACATCAGTATAACATGTAATTTGAAAGCTTCATCTTTAGTTGTTGCAGTAGCAAGTCCACCACTCCTCCATCTTGATATGGGATGCTGTAGATCCCCTCTTACCTTTCCACGACATTTTACACTGAAGCAGAGTATCTAAATTTCCTCAGACCTGCATAACCTTGGATTCAGAATATAAAAGGAAGGTAGAATGGGGCACTGACTCCCACACCAAGCGGGTAAAGGATGCCTTTTCTCATAATAAGGTTTGACTTGTAATTTTAGTAACTCCTGCAGGTCGGTAAGAGTACTTCATAGTCTGTTCAGCAAACATGGTGACAATATGATAAAGGAGATCTCTCCCCACACACACTCACACACACACCCTTCTGTTAAAACAAGTAGTACCTGCAAAATGTTAGTCCAAAGCAGCTTCATCAATGCCAGCCAAAGCTCCAGTTTCAAATGGAAAAGTTGCAAGAGAGCCAAAGTCTTGTCCTTCACACTAGAGCAGGCTCCAGCCTGCAGATGTTGCAGTCCAATCCCCTTCCAGTCTATGCAGTTGTAACTGCATAGACTTTCATAAAAAAAAAACAGCTGTATAACCACGGCTAAATTTACTCCACTTTAATAAAAACAGTACTTCAAAAACATATAGAACAAGCGCTTTCGCATAAAACAAATGCTTCCTTAGATCCTCATATTTAACAAAACAGTACATACTATATTTATAATACAAACTGACCAATCACAATGCTAGGAATTGGAGCCAAATTTACTGATATGAATGATGTTACCTCTCTACTAATGGTTACAATGGATGTTAAAAACCTCTTCACCTTCCATACCCAATGATTATGGGGTTGAGGTGATTAGATGCATACTTGGTAAAGATGAACATGAATCACATTGCAGCATTGGCTTAGTTTGCACATTACTAGATTTAGTTTTACATAATAATGTGTTCATGTTTGAAGAACAACTATTCCATCAGAAATGGGTTGTCGCCATGTGCCAATTCATATGCGAATTTGGTTATGTACTTTTGAGAATGTAACCATTTGTACGATAGTACTTTGAGTAGAGGCATCAAATTCTATAGGCATTTTGTGGATGACGTCTTTATACTTTGGCAGGGGGACACTACATCTCTTTCATTATTTGTTGAATATCTAGAATCCACTACGAATTTTTTGAAGTTTACAGTTACCACACTCTGATAAACAAGTGGAATTTCTGGATGTTACATTTACGAAGAATGATGCCAGTAGAATCAACACGACTCTATATAGGAAACCTTATTGGAGAAATGGTTTCCTATCTAGAGACAGCATGCACCCAGGACATGTATTTTCCAGTATAGTTGAGTCAATTTGTGAGGGTCAAAAGAATTTGTAATAACGAAACTGACCTTGAGACAGAGTTAGATATCCTGGAAAGGATGTTTATTGATAGAGGGTATGATAGTGCTACAGTTAGAGCGCTACATTTAATGACAGTAGGGAATCAAGGCAATGCTTCTGGACCTATTACTCATGGGCCCAATGTAGAATGCCTTGATAATGATCAACAGGGAATGGTAACAAATAATGTAAATGATATGACATATAGAACCTATATGCCTAGAAGAAGTGTTATGAATAATAAAAGTAGACAGCCCACCTCCTTTGTGACCATCTATACTAGCAATAATAAGATTGTAAGAGATGTAATACAGAAACATTGGCATCGTCTAATACTGGATAACAAAATTGTCACTTTCATTGGAACAACGCCAGTTTTTTCATATAGAAATAGTCAAAACTTAAAACAACTACTGTGCAATGGCAAGAAAGTAATGCAGTACAAAGATCAAAGGCTAGGGACAAGCACTGTTCTGTATGTAAAGTGTTGAGCAAGGAACAGGTTTTTGAACATCCTACCCTAGATTTTGTTTTTCGACCTAGATTTTATGCTGACTGCACTACTACGCATTTGGTATATTTGGCTACATGTGACTCTTGCCCATGTTTTACTTGGGCAAAATTATCCAAAAATTAAGAGATAGAATACTTAAACATCTCTCAGATATAAGGAAGGGAGATATTAAAAAATGCACTAGCCAAACATCAGCTAGAGTTTCCTAAACATCAATTTACATTTAGGGTATTACAGTGTGTACATAAAACTTTGACAGGAGGTGATGTGAACAACTACTTGGAACAGAATGAGTTGAAATGGATTCTAAGGATGCAAGCACATAGAATTCCTGGCCTTAACAATTATGTTAGTATTAAACCCGCCCTTAAGGGGCAGAAGTTAAAGAATCACAAGCACAAATAATTTGAGATGTAATATTCTCCTACTAATGGTGATGTCATTTTGGCTCCAATTCTTAGCACTGTGATTGGTCAGTTTGTATTATAAATATAGTATGTACTGGTTTGTTAAATATGAGGATCTGAGGAAGCATTTGTTTTATGCAAAAGCGCTTGTC
Organism: Protopterus annectens; assembly: GCF_019279795.1. Classification (NCBI taxonomy): domain Eukaryota; kingdom Metazoa; phylum Chordata; order Ceratodontiformes; family Protopteridae; genus Protopterus; species Protopterus annectens. Next base: position 1,457,109,256 of record NC_056744.1, on the reverse strand, counting down.
CTACATGTTTTAGAAGTACTGTTTTTATTAAAGTGGAGTAAATTTAGCCATGGTTATCCAGCTGTTTTTTTATGAAGATTTACTTTCTCTATCTGGATATTCAGTCTGCACTGGTGATTTTTTTCTTTAGTAACTGCTGGTTAGTAAACTTCTGGGATCTTTGCTATTGCAGGCTGTTTTCTGAGTCCAGACTGTCTTACCAGCAGTCTGTATTCTGTGTGCATGCTCCTGACTGCTGGTAAGCAGTCCACACTCGGGAAATGCCGTGAGTGCACATGCGTGAGTTCCGGACTCAGGAAATGCTGCGAGTGCACATGCGTGAGTCCTGGGGACTCGCATTTGTTTTTTAGTTACTTTTTCTTTTGTTTTCTTTTTTGTTTTTTTTATTTCTTTTCTTTTGTACAGCTGGGGGGCTGCAGTTCTGCAGCCCAATAGCACGAGCCGCCCCTGATAAAATGGCATGTGCCCCCGTTTTGAGTTCATGAAAACACTTTCAGAAGAATTATACTATGGTGCTCAGTTACCATATGCAGCTATGACTGCTAGTCTTCCATTTCAAATTTTGTTGCAGCTCAGTGCTAAATTTATCCACACCTCATTGTCACAGTCTTCAAGAGTGTTTTGGACTTTGCATGTTTCCACTGACAAAATTTCATTTTCTGGACAAATATGCATGGCTTTATTTATGATATGATGACACTTCAGTAGAGATATATTCTGAACGTGTGCTGAATTCTGTAGCATGAAAGAAGGTATATATCCAACCCTAACAAAAACTGAGTATAATATAGTATAACAGATAATGACAGTGAAATGCCTGTGTCTCTACATTTGATATACATGTGTAAAAGGCCAGTTTTAATCCCCTTCTGAGAGTTCTGAATACATTTTCAGAAAAGTTATAACAAAGATAAAAAGCAAAATACACTTAATACTGCTGCTACTTTACCCTTAGGGATAGTGACGTTGCTTATTACTGAACATTACCTCAACACTCCTCTTAAATACAGTAATTTGTTGACCATCTCATGTCTCTAATGAATAAAAAGTGAAAAACATATAAAAACTCACATGAATAATATTAAACCTAGTAAATATAATGAGCTATAAATAAGTAATAAGAAAAACTAATTAAAATAAACTAAAGGTTAGTTCCTAAGTGGTCTTGCTTGTAATACAGGTTTTATGGGGACTTTATCATTAAGTCCCTTACCTCCATCAGCCATTAATCTAACAATCCACTTGGTCTCATTTACTTCCATTCTATTCTTAATGTCCCCTAACCTATTACTAACCTTGTTAGTTTTTATATGTTTTTATGTTTCTATATATTTAGACATTAGATAAGCCATAGAGCGTTTTTGTATATAGGCCTTTAAGAAAAAATTTATTAATTAAGACTTTTTAATAGGACACCAATTTTTATTAATGTATTTAAATGGCAGCTTTTGATGTTAATGTTATACGTCTGAAGAAGCAGTGTGATACATTGTGAAAGCACTTACGTTGTGTTTTGCTGTAAATAAACAGATATTTAGTTCAACAGTGCCGTTGTTTTGCCTACACACCTTTTTGCCTTCATGTACTTTCCTTGTGTTTGGGTGTTTTGGCATTAATCCAGAAGGTAAAGATGTTTTATTTCGATCTTTATCAATAGTCCTCACTTTTTTAAACATGCATCTTATTATAGTCTTTCCATATTCTCACTTGTGAAAAGCCACAGGAATTTCTTAGCCTTAAATCACATACTGGACAATTCAGTTTAGAAGCCCTGGAAACCATTTAGTCATGTACTTAACTCTGACCATGCATTGTAGTTTCCCAGAGTCCCTCCTATCTATCTTTTGCAACAACCTATGAATATCATCTATTACTTGTGGTTCTTGGGATTTCCAGTGCCTTGTAATCACCTTCTTAACCACTAAGAAGATCAAAGCTCACTCGTGGGTATCTAATTGCCTAAGTCAGGGGTTCCTAATAAATAACAGTCTCTTGACAGCACACCTTAACTGGCCATAACTCTTTTCTTAGGTAATTAAGCTGCCCTTTAAACCCATCCACTTAAGGAGAATTCCAAAACACATGCTGCTAGGAACCTACCATTCCATCTGCATATATCCAGCAAACACATGAAATTCCAGAGAGCATTACACTGAGTCTTATCCAAATGTAAAAGTACTTTTGGAGACACACCCAAAAATTCTAAATTTCCTGGAGTGAGTTACTTATCATGGAGTTTTACGTACCCCTTTCCTTAGTTTAGGGGGTCATTGAAAGTTTATTCTCAATGTCTATCTTCACTGAATATAAAGTTTACTGATCACCTGCTTATCATCCCTCTCCTCTAATATATATATATATATATATATATATATATATATATATATATATATATATATACAGCGCCCCTTTTGGTATGCACCTTTCCAAGCACCGGCAGCAATTGGAGAGACTAAGGTCTTCAGCATCTGTCGTATGTGGATTGTCTGAAATCACTGTCATTTTACTTTGTTTCATACAGACTACTCAGACTTGATCTCTGCCTTGCATATAAGACAATGCCTGACCCTGTTTTATTGGAAATGTTGCATATCTGCAAGTCAAATGGTATACGGGTTACTCGATGTGAAGACCTTAACCTGGTATGTGACATTAATAGAACCTGTCTCCCAGAGGTTACCACACTTTGGAACAGACTCCCACTTTGTGTTAAACAAAGCACCTAATTGGCCCTCTTCATACCGGGTCTATATTAGATACTCGAACGTTTAAAAGTTTGACTACCATATAGTCAACACCATATGATCGAACTTGCAAAAGTTCGAATATCTAATTAAAAAAATAAACTACACAAAACACCTACCTGGATGCTCTAAGCACCCCCCACACCCCCCGCTTTTTAAATATACCAACTCCGAGATCGCACTACAGTGCAGAAAACGGAAATCTTCCCATTCCATGCTGGACAGAGATCTCCGTTACAACGTTCAAACATTCAAAAATCCGATCATATGGTGTCGACCATATGAGATTCAGAATTTTGAATGTTCAAACATTCAGTATAGACCCTTCATACCAATAGTGTATGGCCATATTACATGATCCAGGCAGTATTTGCGAAATGGTGCAACAAGCCACTGTATCAGATGAAACACAGTCTTGCTTTTGCTTACAGTACAGCACTTGTTAGCCTCATTCAAAAGCAATATAGATGTATTCATACCTCTCAACTGTCCAGATTTTTGCAGACTGTCCAGATTTTTGTCTCATATCTTTGTTTGTTCCTCATACAATTTGTGGTTTTCTGGCAAATCATTGAGAATTGATGTCAGTAAATAGTGACATACATTAAAATTTCAGACTTCATATTCTTCAGAAATGCATGCTAACACAAATCCTGTTATTTTAGCAACGTTTATAAGAGCAATATTTAAACCGTGTCCAGATTTTTGGGTATTTGTCCCTCTGCTGTTTTAGGCTCTGTCCAGATTTCTTGCACTAATAGGTTGTGAATTATGCTTATAGTTTGGAGAAAAGATATTGGGATGTTCAAAAGAATGGCTTACTGTGATCTCATACGAAATTTGAAGCCGATACTAGACATTGAAACAGCACTGTGACAGGCATGTGTACTGTATCGCATTACACAAAAGATGCGTAGTATTTAGCACTGATGACTTCACTGGTATACTACACCAGTTTATACTTGTGCACTGGAATAAAGCAAGCATGTCATTCAGATTTTTTGAAATGGAAGTAGGAACATTTGCATGCCGTGAAGGACTGTATCCCTTTTTCATTCAGTGTGTGTTAATGTTCTTCTTTTTTAATACTTAAAAACCCCAAGCTTTTTTCTGCCAAGCCTCCAGTGAAAACTTGATACTCACATTAACTTAACTGATCTGTTTTTAGTGAGTTCACAATTTTTGTGTTTAATTTCAGTGACTGCTGTGATATCACTGGTTACCACTGAGATTTCTACTCATTGACTAGTTCAGAAGATGAACGGCACTGAACAAACCATCAGCTGGCTTCTTGGGACATGTGATCAGTTGTATCCACTATGTGCTGCTAGTTTAAATTTCATGCTACTACCATAATTCAGTAAGGCTCATTTCTTGTGACCACAAACAGTGAAAACTGAATTAGCCATATGGCCTTGTCACCATAGTGCACTAAACACATAAGTATCCCCCCAGTGTATGTTTACTGATACTATCACTGACTTAAACAGCCTTCAATAAGTCTTAAGAACTAAATGGATTGGGACAGTCTATAAGCTGTACACATTAAATATGAGGTACTGCTGCCTAGTTGAAAGTCAACTATAGAATGGTAGCCTAAAAGTGCTTCATTTACAAACCACTGCTAGCATGACAAAAAAAAAACAGTAACATAAATTTGATGAAACCTTTATATATTATATTGGAAAAGGTATATTTAGGTACATGCTATACATAAGGTAAGTTTAGGAACAAATACAAATCAGAGCATAAAAATGTTTCAGAATATGCTGTGATGATTCTTCCTTTTCAGATCACCTTCAGTAGCTAACATGCCACTAAGTACTCATACGGGCATTGCAAATGAGTTTAAGAAGGGCTGCAAAACAAGAAACCAACCAAAGTCTGTAGCATGTTCCTTAAAAGACTTATGTCTGTTTGGCACTGTTATGCGGAAGTAGAGTATAACTTGTTTTATTTTTATTGCAGCATTTAAAATGTACACTTTTAACTGATGTACACGACATTACCTCATACTGCACTAAAGTTACAATTTTAATGACATAAACTCTTATATGATGGTTTAATCATATGCATAACCAGATTTTAGATGCTATGATATTGGACCCAATGCTATGCTGCTGAAAATGGAAAGTTTGACTGTTATGACCATTTGGCCAGATAAACATTGTCAAAAAAATTCAAATACACATTTGTTCTATGAAACAAGACTTTCATTTACAGGTAATAGCTGCACTTGAGGGTATCTGCTGCAAATGATGTAACATAAACGAGAACTCATAGACATAAACTAATCTTGAGATTCTCTGTTATAACTGAAAATTTATAACAGCTCTCAGCCAGACAGCAGACATTTTCTGGTCCTTTTCAAAGCTAGCAATGATGTAATCCTCATGCTGCCTTCATGTTGATGATCCACCAAGCATTTTTTCCAGATTTTGGGTATGTAGCTTGGTTAAGCTGATTTAAACATATAAAGGATTACGACTGGGTCCCAGTCATAGTTAAGTTGTTAAGTGTTTGAAAAATGACTGTCAATAAATTCACCATGAAAGCAGATTGAGATTAATTTCTTGGCATAAATGTTTCAAGTTTGTTGCTGTCAGAAACCCAATCATATTATAAAAATCCACGCTATAAGTGTTCATATAAGTTGGTTTTAAAATTTTAGAATTAAGTTTATTTTTCCTCTTTTAAAGAACTCCACTTGGATCATCATATTCTTCACATTTATAGGATTATAACATTTTAAAAAGCTCACACACATATTTGAAGAATGATATAACTCATATAACTCCCATGTAATAATAGGATAGCTGAAGTTTCCAAGGCGATAGAATTGTGATGAACTGTAATATTACCAAGTTCAATAAAAAATGTGGTATTCTGCAGTTGGCAAGACAGTTTTGTTAACCAGCAGTCTGAATCAGCTTTCCAGACATGTTTAACATGATTTGGATGGTGTTAACATTGGATCACTGTTGTAGTAGCCCAAACTATTTGAGTAACATTCTGCCAGGAATATGACCAATCAGCCAGCTTATCTAAGCCTTCTACAAACTATTACTGCCAGGAGCTCTTGTAGAGCTCCATATAAAAAGTAGTTGAGTGCCAAAAGCTTAAGAGCTTTTCTGCAACAAAGTGCGCCCCTTTTGCGGGCTTCATGGAACTGATGGTCTGCTAGGGATCCTTCAAGGCTAGACAGTTAATTCCCTTTCTGCGGAAATCCTTCCACTGTTTTATTTTTCTGAAGAAAACTAGTGTTTTTTTTTCTGTGAAACTACTATTTGCATTTAGGAAACTTATTTTGTTTTGACTGTCATTCTGCAACAAGGGTTTTTATTATTGTGAACTGCTGTGAAAGCACATTGTATTTAAATCTTATTCTAATATTATTGTATAGAATTTATGTGTTAGTGGCAAGTCTTGGTACTTTTGGGAGATGTGAGGATACTTTTATCTGATGTATTTACCAACTCTTACTGGCTTTGCTGACCATCTTTAAGGCTTCCTTTGTGGCTGGAACTATGGTCTCCTGTGTTCTTCCTTCACCTATCCGCAACAAGAAGAAAGTTGTTAGGGAGACTTTGGGTGTCAGGCCAGCTCCAGTTTTACCTCATCTGGTAATGGTTGAGTCTGCTGTATCCAGATTTGGTTTTTAAACTGCCAGGGCTAACATGTTGAAGTTTTTACTTCAGTCTTTTGGGAACATGAGAAAGTTAACCTTTCCACTTCTGAAGTGAAAAATTCTTTGAATGCCTGTTTTGCATCTGCTTCTTGTGTAATTAAATATACCTTATAGTTTTCTTATTATACTGCCGTTACTTTCTCAAGGGTTGCTGCTTCTGGGTCAGAGCTGAGGTGAGTAAGGTTTGATGAGAAGGGAAATTTAATTCAAGGTAGATAAAAAACGTTCAACTTTCCATTTTTAAGGTAAATAAAAAAATTTCTTCTACCTCACCTTCCTTTTTCAAAATGCAATTCAATCAGCAAGGTGCCAACAAACAGGATTTTAAAAAACAGTGGCAAGGAGGCCCCAAAAAGAAAGGGAAAACTTATTAAAGTCAAGGACAATTCAGAAAGTCAGAATAACTGGCTCTTCGGCACCCCCTACCCCCACCCTGGCTTTCACTCTCTCTCGCTCTGTGTCCCTCTCTCCCAGCCTCTGTCTCTCTGAATCTGCATGTTCCTTTGTGGCACCAAATTTTTTCAGACCACTGGATTCTGCAAGTCACTCCTCAACATGGGTACACTTGGCAGTGGGAGTTCCTTCTTTACTCCCTCCTTTCCAGGGGATTCCACATTGTCCTGTAAACTAAATATTGCTGTTTCATTCAGTTCTGGAACAAATGTTATCTCAGGGAGTCATAGAACCAGTGCCTACCTGCCAGATGAGCAAAGGGTTTTATTTAAGGATATTTTCTGGGGCCAAAGAAAGAAGGGGCCTATTGGCTTGTGCTACACCTCTAATTTCTCAGTCTTTTTGACAAGGTCCCAAAGTTCAAAATGTTATCCCTTCAGACCATATTACCTATTGCCCTTTACAGCTTTCATGGTAAAGTAAAATTTAAAATATACCTATCATCACATTCCAACTGGCAGACATTTCAGACCTTTCTTAGGATTTTCTGTATCTGTCTTACATTATCAGTTCTCTGTTTTACCCTTTGGACTGTCTACTAGTCCAAGGGTTTGGATCCAGTAATTGCGTATTACTTATTGAAGACTATAAGGCATTTACATTTTTCCCCTGTTTGGACAATTGTCTTATATTGGCAGACTCTTTTTCCAACTGACAAAGATCCTAAACAAGTGTTCTAGAATCTTCCACTCAGTCTGGGTTTTCATGTGAACTTACAGATATCTTCTCTCATCCCTTCTCCCATAGTAGTTTTCCTGGGATGTCTGTTAGAGATTGCCCTGAGAAGAGCATATGTTCCTTCAGGCAAAGATGACATGTTCCAACAGTTCTTCTTGAGTTTTTTCCAATTAAAAGTAGGTATCTGTCAGGGAATTTCAAAGGATTCTGGAATACATGGCTTCTACGATTTGTGTGATTTCCTTGGTCAGACTTCACATGAGAAAACTCAGTGGTACCTCAGGTCAGTCTGGACTCAGCATCTGCACCCATTATCTTTTCAGATCCCTCTGGACCCAACCCAATTTGATTTCTTCAAGTGCAGGTCATGCCAGCTTAGCCTGGTGGACTTCTTGGAGAAGGTCACCAACCATTGGATCAGGGTGAAAATGGTTCACACTGCCTAACTTGACCTGGCCAAGGCATTTGATACAATACCTCATTTGGGCATAGTTGATAAACCCTTATGTCACCCACTGGATAACCAGCTGTCTCACAGATAGGACCCAGGAAGTTAGAAATGGAGAATCCACCTCTACAAACAGGCATGTCACATGCAGAATGCCTCAGGGATTGGTCTTGGGACAGCTCCTTTTTGACATCTACTTCTTGAAGTCAAGACCAATGTCAGGGGCTTCTGGTTGACGAGATTTGCAGATGATAGCAAATTTGGAGCAGTCATAGAGTCCACCATCAATACAAAGGGCTGACACAGACAAGTAACTTGTGTCAAAGTCACAGACTAAAAGTATATATACCAAGAAATTAATAATATATTTTGGGAAGTCTTCCACCCCTGGTAACTATTATATTGACAATACACCCTTAAGAGTTGACCCAGTAGTCCGGGACTTGGAAACCCACATAGATTGCCTTTGACAATCGTGTGTCTGCAATTGTGAGGAAAGCATTCTATGTTGTACAGCTTATAAACAAAGGTATGGCATCTAGGTCCAAGGAGATCATTGTTCCACTGTATTTATCATTGAGTACGATGCCCCCTTTGGTATGTTCCTAACAAGGCACATCCAACAACTGGAATGCTCACAGATGTTTCTCACTAAAAGAATACAGGGCATAAGTAGCATATCCTGTGTAGACCACCTCAAAGTCCTATCCCTGTATTCTGTCTCCTGTAGACTGTTGAGGGGAGAGCTATGACTACAGTACAAGGCAGTATTGCACCCCACCCTTCAGGATCTCCGGCATATCTGTAAAAAAGTAGCACCAGAATTACCTGTTCCCGATACTTAAACCTTGCCTGTGGTATAAATAGGACCTGCTGGAAAGACAGGTATGTATCCCAGAGACTACCATTTCTCTGGAACAGGCTCCCCCATCCATTTGAAGGAGAGTTCCTCCCTAACCCAATTCAAGTGTAACGAGGACAAATGGACAGGGAACAGGAAATTAATCCTTGTTTTAACATCTGTCTCTGTAATGGACACAGGCAGCCTGTAACTGGTTCATCTCCCAGGCCCCTGCTTGTAAAGGTTTCTTTTCCAAAGCCCCTGCCTACACTTATTGAGGGTACCAGAACTTGTCAGAGATTTGAGATGCATGGGTAGGCTTAAAAAAGCCCACGTGGTCATTAGTATAGTACACACTTATGAATCTATTATTTGTAGGTAACACAGTCAGTCCCAGTACAGCCCGTTCATTGATTGAATGGCGCATACATGTAAACAAACAGTAACAGTGAAATTCTGAAATGAATGTTAACATTATATACCTGCACAGGTGAGATAACTGATGGTAATTTTCCTAGATGCTGAAGTAACATTTTACAGACATCATCTGAACTATCTGCACACAATGGATGAATAGTGTAGTAAAGCATTGCATGATTTGTTGTGAATTCATTATAAGGGAGTTTTCAGTCTTTTTTGTCTATTGCAGTGAAAAAAATGTAAAGTTTGACCATTACTTAGTTCCAAATGCCTTGCTGGAGCACAGTCTTCTACTGCTAGAACAAGGGAAGAAAGATGAAGCAGTGAAGTTTCTGGAAACTGCCAAGTAAGCTATTACTTGTTTTTCATTCTGAAAAGACTTGTTTTAAACATGCACTGTTTATGCAGATGTTGCATAAACAGACACATTTTTTTATTATAGTACTGAGTCAGAATGGCTGAGCCCTTATGCTGTCATTTCTTTGTTCTGTGTTTATTTATTTATGGGCAGTTGGGACATAATTTGTCTTCCTGGTGTTAGCCTTTACCATATTTCATTTGTATATTATAGGATTATGAAAAAGGATAAGCTTTACAACTTCCTGCATGTTTCAGAATGAGTTGTATCTTGAAGGACACTGTGACCATGTACTCAAATTATATAATATTGCAATTTTTTTCTACCTATTGTCAATTAAAGTCATCCTTTGTGACCATCACTAACACTATATGCTTAATGTCTTCATTTCCTTATAAACCAAGGCCTTCTGCTACTCTTCATGATGATTTATTTGAGAATTTGTCTTTCTGGTCTGGCATGTAAGCAGCATATTTGTAGTTGATCATGAGGTAACATACTGAATATTACCTTGCTCATTATTTACTGATAAAGCAGTTAATTTGTTTTCCATACAGTCTTCCTAAAAAAAGAAGCAATGAGTGTCAACTAGCCCACTTCTGAAACATGTACTGGTCAACTCAACTTCCCTTACAGTGCTTTTGACAAAACATTTCACTAAAAAGGCAAATGCACAATCCAAAAGTTATGAAGAAACAATGGATACTCATTTTTGTTTGATGTACTTGTTTTGTTTATTAATAAATAACAATATGGCCATAAAGTTATTATTTAAAACATTTTAAATGATATATATACTTATAAATGAATATAAATACCAAACAATATATAGTGATTTTCATTGGATCTATTTACATATTTAAAGTGTGCATAAATGTGTATGTGTGTCTCTGTCTGTGTGTAAGCACACACACCTCTTCTACTGGGGCAATGAGTCGGCGTCCTTTCCAGGATGAGTTCTTATGTCTTGAGCCCACTGACTGGTAGGATAGGCTACATCACCCCATGACCCTGAACTATGTTAAGTAATATACTGGAAAATGAATGAGTGACACTTGTAGAATACAAATAGAGTGCATATGATATTGGAGGGTGGCCTAATGGTTAAGGTGTTTGCCTTACAAACACAAGGTGCAGGGTTTGAGTCTCACAAGGGATAATTGACTAGGCTTAAAATAGCTCGCAAGGGCAGTTAGCCTAGTACTAACCTATGAACCTATATATATATATATATATATATATATATATATATATATATATATATACATACTTTTACTGTTCCTTTAGAACAAGATATGCTGTGAATACAGCAAGTGGAACCTGCAATCCATTTTTATGATGGGATGAAACCCAAACAGCGCAAAGTAAGAAGTCAAGCCATAAAGAAAAGCAAAATGAGCAGTTAAAATACAAATGAATCCCAAATCTGAAGTAATTTACAGATACTTCACACATTGTCTGCATAAACTACAAAATTAAGCCATAATAAGAAGCTCAGATCAGCAAAGGTTAGTACCAACAGCTGACTGAGCAGTGTTATCAAAAGCAACAGAATTGGGCTCCAGGATTACGTGGTCCTGCCAAGACCAGATTCACACTCCATCTTGTAAGCAGACACCTTAGAGTGGATATACAATGTACAGTGGAAGAAGGAAAAGCAGATCAGCCTCCCTTGAGCTCACCTCAGAGTCAAAGTAAACTTTATTGTCATACAGATCAACACAGAGGAAAAAGTGCATATCACTGCACAAAATGTTGATACTCAGCCTCGTACCATATGAATGACAATTTACAGAAGGAAGATAGATTACATTAATAAAAAAATTAAATTAAATAAAAATAAAAAAAGTAAGATACAAAAAAGTAAATAAAGTAAAACAAGCTTGAACGCTCTATTTACATCAGAAACACAACCACAACAGAAGGAATAGACTCAGTAGAAATATAAGGATATGCAAAAAACAGTACTATAATAAATAAGAGAGGCACACGTAAATTTACCCACCACCAATATATACTGTAAACTTACAGTTCACAGTTTTCCTAGTGCAGATAGAGATGTATGAAGTGAGCTATTCAGAGAGTTTATGTAAACAGCAGTGATATATTGCATACAAATGTTTTACCCATGTAGCGCGTTAGGTTATGGGTTTGTTATTCATCGGTCTGATAGTGTGTGGAAAGAAGCTGTTATGCAGTCTGGATGTCCTGCATCTAATGCTTCTGTAGTGCTTCCTTGTTGGCAGGAGTTTGAACAGTCCATGAGCTGGATGGTGTATATATCTCTCAATAATTTTTGGACTCTGCCATAGCATCTGTTTGAATATATGTCCTGTGGGGATTGAAGGTTGGAGCCATTGATTTTTGTGGCCTATTTAACAATCTTATCCAGTGCCTTCTGATCAGCTTGAGAATAATTTCCTTAGCAGCCAACAGTATTGTCATTGCACTTTCAGTCATGGCTCTGTAGAGGGTAAGTAGTACCTGTGGGGTGAGGTTAGCTCTATGAAGTCTCCTAAGGAAGTGGAGATGTTGTTGAGCTCTCTCTGTAAGGTAGGAAGTGTTTGTGCCCAACCTTAGGTCTTGTGAGATATGTACTCCTACGAATTTGGTGCTATTTACTCACTCCACTGCAGCACCATTGATGATGATGATAGGGGTATGTGGCTGCAGTTGACAGCTCAATCTCCCTTTCGAATAAAACAAGATAAATTACATATTTATTTATTTATTTATTTATTTTAACATTTGTTTACTGGGGAAGTCCGACTGGGCAAAATTGACCATTCTCAGTGGAGGCCTGGGGAGAAAAGCTCCACATAATAACATAACAGTCAGTATTTTAAACAATAGTGAAACAACCATAAGTGATGATAATAATAAATCACATAACATATTACATTTCAAGTTGGTAATAAGGCTAGCAGGATCATTTAGTAACACATATTTTGACAGTTACACTTAGTATCAAGAAATAATTCAGTGGAGTATTGTCGCAGAGATACAACAGCTTAATATACAATGGAGTAGTGCCTCAGATATACCTGTTTGGTACTGTAAAATTATGCTTAATGTTATACTTACAGTCACATGGGATCAGTAAGCAATTAGAGATAAACTGACAGTAGAGAGTAGGGAGAGAGAGGGTGAGGATGGGAGTAAGTAAGGTATTCAGTAAGCATAGACATATAGTGAAAGTGGAAATTAGGAAGAGAGAGGGTGAGGAGGTGAGAAATGGGTTCAGCCTGGTGAGGAGCAAGAGCATAATCAGTTGTCATTTATGTGGTATTTTAGCAGGTTTTTGAAGTAGGTTTGCTGTGTTTAGTATGTTCTAGGGTGGCAGGGTTACATGATTTAGTTAGATAGTTAGAATATAGTGAGTCTCCAAAACTGTTTTTGGATTTTATATCTTCGAGTAGTAATTTTTTTGAGGATCGTAGAATCCTGCTGTTGAGGTTAGTTTGTGCTAGGTCCTGTAGGGATGGACATTTGTTGGGTAGTTAAACTATGGAATGGGCTATGGTAAGTTGGTTTAGGGTTAGCAGGTTGGGCAACTCTAGCTATTTCAGTTGTTTCAGAGCAAGGCAATGATGGGTTCTGTAGGGCAGGTTAGCAGAAAATCTGGCTATCTTATAGTAGCATGATTCAAGTTTGCTTAAGTCTGATTTTTTGAGGTTAGTAAATATTGGGGGGCGTAGAGTAAAGTGAATAGTAGGTGGGTCCTGGCAATAGCTTGTCTGGAAGAGTTTGTTAAGAAAGGTTTTATGCTGTACAGGGAACCTAATTTAATGTGGGCCTTTTTGATGACATGAGATATATGTTTGTCAAATTTTGACTTATCATCTAGAATGACACCTACTAGCTTGGTTTCTGAGGTGGGTTTAATTAGAGTGTGATTGGATAAGGTGATTGTAAAGGCATGGTTGGGGGAGTTTGTTTTGTGGCATTGGTTAGGGAACAGCATTAGTTTGGTTTTGTTGGTATTAAGGATGAGTTGGTATTTTTCTAAGAAAGACTCAATGGCAGTAAAAGATTTTTGAGTATTGTTTTGTAGTTGTTTTAGTGTAGGTGCGGTACAGATGGCAGTGGAGTCATCTGTGTATTGTATGATGGAGCAAGGTTAGTAGCTTTGTGCAGGTTAATGGTCAGAACTGTGGAGGCCCAAGAATTGAGCCTTGAGGAACACCTACTGCAATGGGAAGTGGGGAAGAGAGGTCATCTTGCCATTTGACTGATTGATAGTGGTCAGATAGGTAATTCTGGAACCAAATGAGAATGTTTCTAGATATGTCAAGTGATGCACGCCCATGTAGGAGTTGTTCATGGGACACTGTGTCAAATGCCTTTGACATGTCAAGAAATATTGAGGCAACCATTTGGCCATTATTTTTGAAGGTTGACAGTACTGGTAAATTTGAGCAGTGACGTTCTGGTACTATGGCCTGGTCGAAATCCGTGTTGTGCATGGGAAAGGAGTTTTATTAGATAGTGGGTGTTGCATCAGTTGAGAGTGGATGCACTTTTCTAAGATTTTAGAAAGAAGGGATAGTATAGGTATTGGCCTATAGTTAGATAGCTCTAGTGAGGAGCCTCCTTTGTGGAGTGGGATTATGTAGGAGGTTTTCCAGATTTTAGGTACATACTGTTCTGTGATAGATCTATTGATCAGTATTGAAACTGGGTAGCAGATTACCTTGGCTGCTAATTTGAGGTAGTCGTTTGGCAGCTTGTCAGCGGCAAGATTTGTGGGTTAGAGATTGGCTTAGCAATTTCTTTATTGTACTTGTTTGGACAGGTCTGAGAGACAGATAGGTAGGTGAATTGGTGATAGTAGGGAGAGTGATTTGTTGCCGGGTATTTTTGTTTTTTTATGAGTGAGAGGATGGAGTTTATGAAAAATGAGTTAAAGTGGGATGCTGTGCTTTCTCTGTGTTTTTGATATTTAGAGATAGGGTAGGGTAGGGGTATGGCCTGGATGGATACGCTGATTGATGGAGACCCAGAATTTTTGTGGGTTGTGTTGATGCTTGGACTGAATGTTTGTATAGTACAGTTTTTTATCCCCTCTGATTTGCTTTTTGCAGACATTTCTTAGGTGGCAGTAGGTGTCTAGGGAAGGTTTTGATTTGTTGGTTATATGTTGATACCAGAGTTTGTCTCTTTGTTTTAGTAACTGTTTGGTTTCTTTAGAGAGCCATGGGTGGTTGTTAGTTTTTGTTCTTATGTGTCTTATGGGGGCAAGTGTGTACCATCAAGAAATATGTTATTGAAATAATCGACTGCTGAATCTAGTGGGAGGTAGTTTAATGGGGATCAGTTACAGCTTAGTAGTATTTGTTTAAAGGTGTCTATGGAAATTTTTTTTGTATTATGTATTTGTTTATACATTTGTGGTTTTCTGGGTGAGCTACAGTGTCTTAGAAAGAAGGTTAGTAGGTGGTCAATTAGGCTGTCAGGTAGACAGCCTGAAAGGTGGATTAGACAGGATTTGTTAGTCAGGGTCCAGTTGAGAATGGATTGTTTGTTGCTGGTTTTGTCAATTCTGGTGGGTGAATGAATCAGTTGGATGAAAACTTGTAGGTTGATATGATTTGAAGGGGTTATCTGATAAGTAGGTGTACCAATCAGTATTGAAATCACCAACTAGTATAGTTTCTTGGCTAAATATGGCTGAGGCCCATGAGAGAAGAGTTTGTATTGTGGAGGGGTTGTTATTTGGAGGTATGTATACAGCTAGTAAGACGATATGTTTGCTGTTATTGATTTTTAGATGTGATGCTAAGAGGTGTATTATCAGTATCTGGGATGTTTACCTGCAGTTTTTCGAAATTAAGAGTGTCTTTATATAGAATTGCTACTCTTCCACCTCATTTTGTTGTCCTGTTTTGTCTGAGGATATTGTAGCCAGGGGGAATGATTTCATTATTGTTGATGTGGGGATTAAACCAGGTTTAAGTACAGCAATGTCAGGAATGTATATTGATAGGGTGGCATGGCGTTCATGTATTTTGTTTGCAACTTCTGAGGTTTATATTTATGAGGAGGATGTCAGAGCTTTTTTTGGATATGTTGGAGATTAGAGGTGAGGTTTGATTTATTGTTGGTTTGGGGAAGTTGTTTGTGATGGCTGTTTTTTCTTGGGTGACAGTAGGGCCAGGGTTGCGGTGTATGTCTCCACATAAATGAAGATTAGATTTGTTTACTTATACTTAGGGGAAATCTTTGGGAGGTATAGGTGGTTGTTTTAGTGGTATTAATGAGGGGTTAGCATGGTGGAGGTATCTATATGGGAATAGTTTAATACTTGTGGAGTTGTAGACGTGGGGTGCTATGTCGAAATGAGAGAGGTCAGGTAGAGGTAGGTTTGTTAAAGGGTAGGTGGGGGGTTTTAAGTAGATTACAGGAGGGTTGTATGTGTAGTTAGGAAGAAAGCAGTTAATAGTAATGGGATGAATAGTATCCACTGATGAAAACCTTTACTTACAGCATTTAAAACATTTAAAACTTTGCCTGCTATCAAACTGATTTTCATCCTGACTTTACTGTCATATTATGAGTCACATGCTGTTCATGTCACTTCACTGAGGAGGGAATGCATATGTCTTTCTGAACATTTAGCCACTGGGCATGAATCACTAGTTCAAGGACTTTTGGCTTCAAGGATTTGTTGCACACAGGTGTGAATCTGATCCAATAAACCCTGGCACGGTCCAGTTTCCCATTTGAATATTTCCACCCATGTTTCCTTATTTTTATTTCTTCGGATGTTTAGGGCTCTTAATACTTTGACAGAAACAGACCTCATTCTGTATTGGGAGATACAGATAAATGTCAGATCTGCAGTACTCAACTAGAAGCAGATGCCTCCTATTGCTAACTGCAGTATACATATGACTGAGGTTCTGTATAATAAGTCTCAGCAATGTGGCAAGACTATTACACAGGAAATTGTACATCCAATATACAAGTAGTGATTTGTGATATCACTATGGCTTCAGTATCTGATGCTTGCTAAGTGTGCTTTTAACACCTGCAGTGTACTCAGAAATGCCTCTTTCTGTAGTTCACATTGAGTTACCTGTATTAGTAGCATATTTAAATGTGCTTGGAATATTTTATTAACCCAGTTGCTGCTACCAAACCTATCTGGGTGTCTTATTTCCACATTGCCGTAGCCGCTGCTAGCATAGCAGTACAGTGGGCACTGTTGTCATTAGATGTGCCTAGATCAAAATTTGTTTTTGTTCTTTTTTCTCCAGCTTTGGTTTCTTAATTTTGTTCTGTTCACTGTTGGTATTGGGAAGATTCTTGTGATTCAGTACTTCCTCAGTTTTAGTAATTATTTGTGGTTTATGGTTTCAGTGCTTTTCACCTACTTGTATATTGGAATGCTTGCACAATTCCCAGTGTGACAGTCTTACCACATTATTGAGCCTTTTAGTATACAGACCGTCAGTCATATGTATACTGCAATTAACAACAGGAAGCATCTGTTTCTAGTTGTGTACTGCAGGTCTGACAATTCTCTGTATTTCCCAATTACTTTTTCTTGTAGATTTTGTTAGCCAGTATGTATGCAGGCCACTATTTTCAGCTGCTATTATTAGCCATTCGTCATTTGATTTAAATTCACCTCTCTTTAGCTGTTCATGTGTCATATTTTGATTGAAATCTGGTTATTTATTTATTTTTATTTTTTTTATTTATTTATTTATTTATCATTTGTTGGCCGGGAAAGTCCGACTAGGTTCCACAGAGCCTGTTTTCAGCGGAGGCCCGGGGAGAAATGCTCCAGATGCATGTCTTTGGAATGTGTGAGGAAACCGGAGTACCCGGAGGAAACCCACGCGAACACAGGGAGAACATGCAAACTCCACACAGAAGGCACCCCAGCCGAGAATCGAACCGGAGAACCTCTTGCTGTGAGGTGACAATGTTAACCACTGCACCGCCCAGACTTCAGAAGTTCTCCATACTTGCCACTATAATTCTAGACTTTCCCATTTATTTTGTCTCTTTTTTTATTTTCTTACTGTTAGTGCACATCCAGTGATGTGTCCTTATAGTCAGACCAAGAAAGGACAACTCCAGCACAACTAGATGAAAAGTTATTAACTGAATTCTTACCAGCAGCAGCACAAATAGTGTTTGCAATGCAAGCATCTCAAACCTGCAGACCCTTAATAAAGTCATATTGCATAAGGCAAATACATTTCAGTTGTTCAGATCAGATACAAGGCAAAGGAAAAAAATATTGTTCACAAGTGAAAAAGTTCATATCTAGACGGATGACCATTTTCAAATCAGTCACATAGCTGACAGGTATGAACAGTGACAAATTATAATATGGGCAATTTGGGCAGCCATTTTGAAAAAATAAATTAATCAAGGAAATTGGAAAAGCTTGAATAATGTGCTATATTCCAGTGTACTATGAAATACTAACTTAAGTCTGATAAAATCAAATAAATTTTCAAAGTGTAACAGCCTGAAGCATTGCAAGGTGAACTACATTGTAAGACAGCAGAATCCAAATTAGAAACTAAAAGGTATAAGTCAATACACTGAATTTAACTACACTAGACTAAAAATAGTTCTTAATATGTGATTAATTCAGTAGCTGAATTAAACTCTAAAGTACTCCCATGAGAATATGCCTTAAAGCTGTTTTCAGCTGTTGTACAGCAGTTGTTTTTAGAGATAAAGTCTGCAGTTTACATATCTAATCCAATTTTAAAACAATTACTTTGCCAGTGCCTAAAATTTGAATTGCATACCCATAGTTGTAAGTAGCTGTGAATAAAGCAATGTATAAGTTGTGAATAAAACAATGTATAAGTTGTGAATAAAACAATGTATAAGTTGTAAACCTACTAACAAGCTCCTAATAAGTAATTAACTCAAGGTCAGCAACATTGTATTTATAAAAGCAAATAAAAATGCAGATAATAAACAATTATACTCGTTTCATTTGAAGCCAGTGTTGAAGAACATCCCAAAGTCCTTCCCATTCTCTGGTTTGATGTGCTGTTTCCTTCCCTTCTTTGATCTATGACCAGCTTTGTCCCAGGGAGAGAGAGAGATCCCTTAGTTTCTATGACTGGTACTCGGAGGTTGCACTTTGAGACCAGTGACTCATCTCCCTGGGCCTCCTATTGGGTCAGAAAAGCTTCCAGTGGCCCAGAGGGAGAAGTGTTTAATGGATCCTCCCATGCTAGGTTTTTAGAGTGAGGACTGTAATTGGTTGACATCTGGTGGAACCTGTCCTGGCTAGGTTAGGAGTACTGTCTTAAAAAGCGCAACTATACTCCTGCCACAGGCTTGGTGCAGACCTTTCTGCTCCTGAGCTACTCATGGCAGGAGCTTCCATGTATACCATTGACCTGTTACCTGACACCTTGCTTGCACTTGTCACATGTTCAACCCTACTCATGTCAGCTGTCAACGAGCATGCCCAGTGTAGAGATGAAGGAAGTAAAGTTCCCCATCTTATTTTGCATCCTGTGTGGATTCAGGAGACTTAGAAGCCATTGTCAGGGAGAAAGAGGAGGACAGAGAAAGACATTGAAATTTCCTGCTGTTGTAGCTCCTCAATGGATGAACTCTCCTTTACAGAAATCCTGTGTTTATCCCCAGGTATGTAGGTGGCATGCAACCTTCTTCTAGCATCTCGGTAATAATGCCTTCAAAGAACTGGCAAACACAAAAATGCATGCATTTAAATAATAATTACTAAAACACTCGCTAACAGATTGTATGTTTAATTACTTAATGACTGTATTTCAGTTCAGTTCCTTATTTACAATAGATGGTTAAAAAGTGTTGTCTTGTAAATTAACATACATTTTCTTATATCTTAATATATTTATTTATATATTAACATTTTTTAACATCACCATCAACATGTTCTAAATTTTTATAGTAATATATCACTCATTTTAATATTATTATAATGCCTGTTTTGACAGCTTAAGACATAGTCTACCAGTGGGCTTTCCAAGACTTTATTCCTGATGCTTCTACAATATCCTTTTAATCTTGTCCACTATCGACTTTCCTGTGGCTCCTTTTCCTTCTATCCTTCCTTCCTTCTTTCCAAAACCACTTGAATGTCTGTGGGAGAATGAAGAGGAGGAGACTTTTTCTTGGGTCATTCCCCAATGGAGCCCATTTTTAAAGCTGTAATATGTATGGCCTGAAATCATCTGAACACTTTTCCTTCAGGTGGTGAAGGCAGATGTCCTGTACGAGCCCATAGCTGGTGAATTAAGATCATGTCTTGGCATCCTAGGGCAGATTAACCTGTGTTCTCTTCTGTCCACACTATGTCCCAGTTCTACAGACCATATCTACCCTGCCACCTATAAAGGAGTATAGACCTTTTAACATGGGAGGCAAGAAGGTTGAATTCCTTGCCAGTAAAACAACAGCTCCAAAAGTATCAGGTAAGAAGCCTGACACAATACTTTAAGGAGTCTAGTTCCACTGACTCAGCTTCTGCTGTCCTGACTATTGTCGCTAGAGGTTCTTAGAGAGGGAGAGAGATGTTTTCAGTTTTCCCTATCCTAGAGAATGATTATGAAAGATCATAATGATTAAATATCAAGGAGATATGTATGTCTCCATCATAATCAGAAAATTCAAACAGTGAAGCTAGTAAAGTAACATTTGTGGTCCAAACTGAGAGATGATAAGTCAGCTAGTAAAGGGGACTAGTACTGCTGGAATTGAATTCATCTTCAAGTCTTGGTGAGTACCTTCATGAGGTGAACCCTGTTTTTCACAAAATCTCACCAAGAGGACACTGATATATAGACTGTATTTTATATAGCTTACATCATGGGCAGAAGTAGGTTAAAAAATAAAAAGGAAAGCTGGGTGCACAAGACCCAGGGGAAAAAAGTGCCCAATCCTGGTAGTTATAGTGGTGCCAGGACCAGAAAAAAATGACAGTGTGGAATCCTCAAGACACAAAAACATTCCTACAATGGGGCTAGGCCAGGCCCAGGGGGTGGATGGCCGCCCTGTTGTAGAAGGAAGTAGCAGTCCACAAAAATAAAAAAAACTGATAGGCCAGAAAAGAGAAATACAGATGATAGAGTTGACTATTGAGGTATTGCTACTATTATGCAAGAAGCCTAGAATTTCCAGATAGAAGACATACAAAAAGATTAAGAGAGAAATTTGAGGAAAGAAAAATACTTCCAAAAGAAAAACTGTCAGAAGCTTCAAATCCTCAAATAAATATTGGATTTATTTCTTGCCACAGTATTCGTCATACAAGAGTAATGACATGTATGTTTTTGTCAGCCATTAATTCTGACAGAAATGATCCAATTGACATAAACTTTAATTCTAAGAGAGCCACAGACCATACTGCATAGTGTCAGTTTTAATCCTGCTGCTGTGAATAATGCTGAAGTTTGTTGTTTGCTGACAGCCCTATAACACTCAATTTGAGTGCATGGCACAGAATAGTATGTATGATGTAATGGTCATCATTGAAGGCTATTCTTTATTCTTATGTTTAAAGTCCCACTGTATCAAGATTACACAGCTCCTTGTGTTATATTAGATGCATGATGGGGTCAAATGTAATGACAGTTAGTGGGTCATTTTATAGAGATCCATCTAAGGTATACCCAATTTTGCCACTTGTATAGAGTCACAGGACAGTGGTAATGTCCTTCCTTACATCACTGTTGCAGTATTCCAATACTTGTGGGTTACCAAAGCCAACACACTTTCTTCACTCTCTGTACATCCAGAGTATGTCCTCAGCCTGCAGACACAGGGGTACATAAGTTGAGATATGAGCATAGGATCCTCAGACTATCTTGCCACCAGTCCAAGCGCAGTAACTTCACCATTGTCAGTCTGATTCCTGCATTGTTATGCCACTGCCAAGACTTAGTCAGTTAAGTTCCCTGTTGGGGAATCTTTTTTTTTCTTGCTTTTATCAGTAAGAATTGTTCATGTCATCTAAGAGAAGGAAGTCTGACTGTGGAAGACAGAGTCCCTATAAAGATCTACACTCCTAGTGCTTCTTTTTTTTCAGAGCTGAATTCAGTTATTGCAGTTGCAATATCTGCCAGTTGTTTGCCCCAAGACACTTAGAACTAGGCAAGCTTTGTTAAAGAGAAAATAAGGTTCCACAAACGAAATCCAAAACTAGGAAATAAGATCCACGACCAGTCAGCACAGGAACACAGTGTAGTTTAATTAAAGCGCTTTTCGGCTCGCAATAAAACAGCCTTCTTCAGAATACAAAATACAAATACTTCTCATTCCTTTTATACAATAAAAGGCGCCAAAATTAATCAATGATTTAATTAATTAAGTAGTTACTTAATCATACCGAAAGCACAATCTTTAAGCCTAAGGGTATGTTACTGAGAAAGATGCACCATGACATTGAAACAATGGGTCTCTATGGAAATAACAGTAACTTCAACCCATTTTATCAAAAGACTTCATTTAAACCCCAAAAAGTACAGGTATATATTAATTTATTCAATTAGGCCAAAAACCACTAGGTACCTCTAATTATAAATGTTAAAAAATAAAAAATAAAATAAAATAAAATGAAAATGAAATTCATAACTTGACTAAGTTAGAAATTGTCAAAAAATAAAGCCAAGTAAAATAACCAAAAGAATGGTCAAATTCAACAACATATATAGTCATAAAATCTGAATATGTTTCTCAAAAAATTCCAAGAAACTTCATAAGGCCAAAATGGTTCACAAACAATTAACTGTATTTACTAAATTTATTCAAATAATTTTTAATTTTTAAGTTATTTATATAGTGTAATGTATATAAAATACTTAATTTTAGTCTTACATTTAATTATCTCACCAAGCTTCTTAACTTTAATAAGACACCTATTGATAAAGCTTCATTGAGACCTGGATAGTTGCTAGCATTTAATTTGATTTGCCATTTTAATTCAAGTTCCAGCAATTTTAACGAATAAGGGCCCCCTCTAGGGTTAATTTTTAATCTATCAATGATCAAAAATTTAAATGTATGGTCAGGGAAACACATAATATGTTTAGCCAATGCGTTGTCCGCCTTCTGGTGGGTAACAGCATAGATGTGTTCGTACACCCTATCTCTGAGTCTACGCTCAGTTTTGCCCACATAGAAGGCGGCACATAGTGAACATTTAGCCAAATAGATTATACCTTTGGAATTACAATTAAATTTGTCACTTAATTTATACAGTACATTGTCCAAAGTAAATGTGCTGCTAACCAATACATGTTTGCACATACTGCATGACTCACATTTAAACATCCCTGTTGACTTTCTCACCGAGTCAGAGTGAAATCTCAAAGAGTCCTTCAAGTTTAAACCACGCCTAAATGTGACACTAGGTTTATGACCTAATTTATTTATTAAAGATGTGTTATTTTTAACAAATTCCAATTTTTGTTCAAGATGTTAATACATTCAGGACTCAATTTGGTATATGTGGTGGTAAATGACACAACTCTATTTCTATCAATTTTGGAAATATTAAATGAGCTTTCAAGATTTATATCGGTGTTTAAACTATGGTCAGACAAGTGGCCAATATCAACGTCCTTTAAACAAACAATGTTGTGTTTCAAATGAACCTGGTCAAAATCTTCTCTCTCCAAGTTGTCTAATAGGCTTTGAGGGCATGCACTTTGTATAGCCAATAAAGGCCTGAAGTGGTTAGTTTCCCTTTTAAATTTGACCTCGGCTATAATTTCGTCAATGAGCTCAACCGGGTACTCCCTCTTCAAGAAAGCTGATTTTAGAAACAAACATTCCTCATCAAACTCTTTGTTGAGAGTTACAATCCGGGCCACTCTGACTAATTGCCCTTTAACAACAGCCTTCTTTTGATGAAATGGATGACAACTTGAAAAGTGAAGGAAAGAGTTGGAGTATGTTTTTTTACGATAAACTCTTGAAACATAACAATTTAAATCCAAGCTTTTAGATAACATTATGTCCAAATAGGGGATAGCAAGATGGTCAAAGGTGTAGGTAAACTCAAGGAAATCAGTAGACTCGTTAAGAAAGTCAACTATATGGGATGCAGTTTGGTCGTTGCCTCTGATCAACATAAAGATGTTGTCCAGAAATCTAGTATAGAAAACAACTGATTCCTTGTAAAAGTTAGATTTAAAGACTAAGTCATATTCCCAAAAGGCCATTACTAGGTTAGCTACGCTAGCTCCACACGGTGAGCCCATAGCTATTCCTATTTTCTGTTTGTAAAATAGAGACTCAAACATGAAAAAATTATAAGAAAGGACGAGGTCTAGAAGTTCAGACACTAAATAAATTTCCCTTTTTGGAAGTTGGTATTTGTACATCATAAGTGTAACCCATTCAATAGCAGTGTCGTGGGGAATACAGGTGTACAAGTCCTTTACATCCACTGTTAAAAAATTAGAATCTCTTTCAAATTTCAGTTTGTTAATCTCACCCAAGAAAGACCAGGAATCTTTACAGATTTGTTTCTCTTGAGTAACTATTTTCTGTAGTGTGACATCTATTACTTTAGCACAAACATATAATGGTGACCCCCTGCCATCCACCAATGGTCTCATAGGTGGTTCGTGCAGATCTTTATGAATCTTTGGAATTCCAAAGAAACTAGGGTAGACAGGCAATGAAGTGGTTAGATAATTTAAAAGTTTACTGTCAATGTGTCCCTCAATGAATAAATCATTGATACAAGATTTAACTAACCCATAAGCAGAGTTAACCTCCGACCTAGAACTAATGGCATAAGCATCACCTTTGAGTAAAAAACTCATTCTGTGATTATAGTCATCAATGTCAAAAATAACCATACCACCCCCCTTATCTGGTTTACATAATCTAATTTTCTGTGAGTGAACAAGTTTGATTAGATCCAGTTCATCCTGGTTACTGGATACTTTCCTTTTTACATTAGCCAGGAATCTCAAATCTAACTCACAGACATTCTCAAAAGTTTGTATAACAGGGTGAAGTGGTGGATTAAATGTACTAGGTATGCTATACTCGCCTAGAGAACCTACGTTGTTGGTGTTACCCAATAAATATTGAAAGTTAAATTTTCTAGTATATTTTTGGAGATCCATAATCACAGATGTAACATTGAGTTTAGTATAAGGAACATAAGTAGTCCCCTTAGATAATAAATCTACAAGGTCATTAGACAGTGGACAAGAGGAAAAATTATAAACTTTGAAGTCCTTATTGCTATTAAACATTATAATAGGTTTTAATGACTCATCCAGAACTTCAAAGTCATCAATCAGAACTTCAGGTTCATCTACAGAACCAGTATCAGAATTTGCTTCGTGTGTGTCAAAGGAGGGGGAAACTGGGTGACTTAAAAGTACACTATAACCAGTTGCCTCCTCTATTGAAAATTTTTAGATCTTGTATTAAATTTATGGACATTCCTTTGTTGTTTAGGTCTAGCTCGATTAAACCCTGAATTAGAAGGCATACTAGGAGTAACTGCAAAATTACAATTGTGTCTCTGATTGGGATTATGATTATTTTTAACCGTGTTCTGAAGTCTTTCACTTCTCCTAAGAGTGGGAAATTCAGCTTCGTCATCCAAAAAATTACTATTAAATTCATCGTTGTTAACAATTTGACTATCACACATTCCAGTTTCACAACTCAAATGGTCATTAGATAAACAATTATTACAAGCCTTACAAACAGTATTAGTTGAATTAACAACAGAGTTAACAACAGATGGTCGATGCCAAGCTTGAGCTGGGGGAGGCACGGGATAAGCAGTGCCTTCCCTGTAAGCTTTAATGTCTCTCTCCAGTTTTTTAGACTTGTTAGATTGTAATTTAAATAAATACTTGTCAATACTGGAAATTGATCTAGAATAGTCAAATTTATATCTGAAAAATTCAGCATGATTAGTGACCTGTTTATCCAAGTCCAACACTGTATCAGTCAATTCAGACACAAGTAATGAATAATGTTTAATCATTAAGTTAAGGAGATCAGCACCTTGTTGTTCAAAAAGTTGTAATAATTCTTTGTGAAAAGGGGACTGGTTAACCAGTCCAGTAGGGTATTGCATTCTGTGCAACCCTTTAGGTATAATGTTCACATTTAGACATTCCTTGAAGTAAGCAATTTCCAATTGTGTCTTTTTCAATTTTAACAAAGAATTATCCAAAGCTTTTAAGTTACTTACAATGTCCGGTCCATTAACAATGTCTTGCTTTTGACTTCCATTCACCATACAAGAACGAGATAGTCCTGTTGTATTGTTGCCAAAAACAAAACAGTCTTTAATAATCCCTGCTATATTCGGAGAATCTCCTCTAGGCACAGCAGGATTCCGTTCACAATTTGAACTAATAGTTGCTTTGTTTGTAACACTAGCACCAGGTAGGGGTACAACGTTTACTCCTCTTTGAGACACTGTGTCTGTATTGTTGCCCGCTTGTGCGAGAGAAGCTGGTGACCTTTGCCCTGGTGGTGGCATGCTAACATCATCAGTTCCAACGTTAGTACTGGAACAAGTTTGTCCGTTAGAGGTAATTTTAGGACTAGCTAGATTTGTAGGATTTGTCTTAGCTTCAATGAATTCTTTGAATAAACGCTGGTTAGTATCCACAAAATCCAAGCGTTTACACAGTGCATCAATTTTACCCAACAGGAGACCGAAATTTATGGACTCCGAATCCGATGTAGAAATATTAGAAAACAGTTTACCCGGCACACCAGAGTCCATAAGTGAACAACTAGAACTGTTCCGAGTGATCGGCTGGAAGCGGATCGGAAGCCATCAAACTGAGAAAATAAGGTTCCACAAATGAAATCCAAAACTAGGAAATAAGATCCACGACCAGTCAGCACAGGAACACAGTGTAGTTTAATTAAAGCGCTTTTCGGCTCGCAATAAAACAGCCTTCTTCAGAATACAAAATACAAATACTTCTCATTCCTTTTATACAATAAAAGGCGCCAAAATTAATCAATGATTTAATTAATTAAGTAGTTACTTAATCATACCGAAAGCACAATCTTTAAGCCTAAGGGTATGTTACTGAGAAAGCTGCACCATGACATTGAAACAATGGGTCTCTATGGAAATAACAGTAACTTCAACCCATTTTATCAAAAGACTTCATTTAAACCCCAAAAAGTACAGGTATATATTAATTTATTCAATTAGGCCAAAAACCACTAGGTACCTCTAATTATAAATGTTAAAAAATAAAAAATAAAATAAAATAAAATGAAAATGAAATTCATAACTTGACTAAGTTAGAAATTGTCAAAAAATAAAGCCAAGTAAAATAACCAAAAGAATGGTCAAATTCAACAACATATATAGTCATAAAATCTGAATATGTTTCTCAAAAAATTCCAAGAAACTTCATAAGGCCAAAATGGTTCACAAACAATTAACTGTATTTACTAAATTTATTCAAATAATTTTTAATTTTTAAGTTATTTATATAGTGTAATGTATATAAAATACTTAATTTTAGTCTTACATTTAATTATCTCACCAAGCTTCTTAACTTTAATAAGACACCTATTGATAAAGCTTCATTGAGACCTGGATAGTTGCTAGCATTTAATTTGATTTGCCATTTTAATTCAAGTTCCAGCAATTTTAACGAATAAGGGCCCCCTCTAGGGTTAATTTTAATCTATCAATGATCAAAAATTTAAATGTATGGTCAGGGAAACACATAATATGTTTAGCCAATGCGTTGTCCGCCTTCTGGTGGGTAACAGCATAGATGTGTTCAGACACCCTATCTCTGAGTCTACGCTCAGTTTTGCCCACATAGAAGGCGGCACATAGTGAACATTTAGCCAAATAGATTATACCTTTGGAATTACAATTAAATTTGTCACTTAATTTATACAGTACATTGTCCAAAGTAAATGTGCTGCTAACCAATACATGTTTGCACATACTGCATGACTCACATTTAAACATCCCTGTTGACTTTCTCACCGAGTCAGAGTGAAATCTCAAAGAGTCCTTCAAGTTTAAACCACGCCTAAATGTGACACTAGGTTTATGACCTAATTTATTTATTAAAGATGTGTTATTTTTAACAAATTCCAATTTTTGTTCAAGATGTTAATACATTCAGGACTCAATTTGGTATATGTGGTGGTAAATGACACAACTCTATTTCTATCAATTTTGGAAATATTAAATGAGCTTTCAAGATTTATATCGGTGTTTAAACTATGGTCAGACAAGTGGCCAATATCAACGTCCTTTAAACAAACAATGTTGTGTTTCAAATGAACCTGGTCAAAATCTTCTCTCTCCAAGTTGTCTAATAGGCTTTGAGGGCATGCACTTTGTATAGCCAATAAAGGCCTGAAGTGGTTAGTTTCCCTTTTAAATTTGACCTCGGCTATAATTTCGTCAATGAGCTCAACCGGGTACTCCCTCTTCAAGAAAGCTGATTTTAGAAACAAACATTCCTCATCAAACTCTTTGTTGAGAGTTACAATCCGGGCCACTCTGACTAATTGCCCTTTAACAACAGCCTTCTTTTGATGAAATGGATGACAACTTGAAAAGTGAAGGAAAGAGTTGGAGTATGTTTTTTTACGATAAACTCTTGAAACATAACAATTTAAATCCAAGCTTTTAGATAACATTATGTCCAAATAGGGGATAGCAAGATGGTCAAAGGTGTAGGTAAACTCAAGGAAATCAGTAGACTCGTTAAGAAAGTCAACTATATGGGATGCAGTTTGGTCGTTGCCTCTGATCAACATAAAGATGTCGTCCAGAAATCTAGTATAGAAAACAACTGATTCCTTGTAAAAGTTAGATTTAAAGACTAAGTCATATTCCCAAAAGGCCATTACTAGGTTAGCTATGCTAGCTCCACACGGTGAGCCCATAGCTATTCCTATTTTCTGTTTGTAAAATAGAGACTCAAACATGAAAAAATTATAAGAAAGGACGAGGTCTAGAAGTTCAGACACTAAATAAATTTCCCTTTTTGGAAGTTGGTATTTGTACATCATAAGTGTAACCCATTCAATAGCAGTGTCATGGGGAATACAGGTGTACAAGTCCTTTACATCCACTGTTAAAAAATTAGAATCTCTTTCAAATTTCAGTTTGTTAATCTCACCCAAGAAAGACCAGGAATCTTTACAGATTTGTTTCTCTTGAGTAACTATTTTCTGTAGTGTGACATCTATTACTTTAGCACAAACATATAATGGTGACCCCCTGCCATCCACCAATGGTCTCATAGGTGGTTCGTGCAGATCTTTATGAATCTTTGGAATTCCAAAGAAACTAGGGTAGACAGGAAATGAAGTGGTTAGATAATTTAAAAGTTTACTGTCAATGTGTCCCTCAATGAATAAATCATTGATACAAGATTTAACTAACCCATAAGCAGAGTTAACCTCCGACCTAGAACTAATGGCATAAGCATCACCTTTG